>NW_028259162.1:14848484-15151515 GCF_977971745.1 Zootermopsis nevadensis
AAAACGTGAATGCCACACAAAAGTTTGTGCACGACCCATTGCGGACTCCCCAAATGCTTGCTTTAGCATTTCATAGGTTTCTGTAGCCGTTTTGGCGAGTCTTTGGCAAGAGATTCAGGAAGAATCGCAGATGGTGCTTGACAGGCTGACAAAGAAAGATTTCCAGGGATGCTTCCAGGCTTGGCAGCGGCGCTGGGATCGTTGTGTTCACTCCCAGGGGAACTACTTCGAGGGTGATAGATGAATTTAATACCTGAGATAAGTGTACGGGTTTTTATACGCGCAGTCTTGAAACCTTCCGATCGCACCTCGTATACAAAATTAATACTTTTATACTTATTTATCACAAAATATATAATGTATTGATCAAAGTTTGACCTTGTTTTGTTGTCAATACTCAACAAAGAACCACACGAACAATTTTAGTGATATAAATAGAAAAATGAGTGTTTTGGCTCATCGATTAGCAAGTACCTATCTGGCTTACATAAAGTCCTATGTTCTGCATAGTTTAAGCTTTATGCCGCCGTTTGTGTGCATGATGTTTGCCAGCTTATATGCTTGTAAACACCTATAACTTATTTTCTTGTGGAACTTCGTGCTTGTTTACATATAAATTATATTTGATAGATATTCCTCTCCGATTTCTCGCTGTCTGTCTATAGAATTTATTTATTTACTTATTTATTTATGAAAACTTAAATCTCATAAGAGAGATAATATTATCACAAATATCATATCTGATATCGAAAAAAGAATATTGATACTGCTGCAACATTAGTGCATTGAGTCATAAATAGTGTTCAAAACGTCCTAAATTGATTTTGGGAAAGATATTTGTTATTATGATGCCGGTTTATAACCAGGCTAATATCTGACTGTCATTCTTCTGGGTTTTGGGGCCGTGTAGTTTCGTCGATAGATGCCAACGGTTCGGGGAGAACTACTGTCTCGATCTTCAGCACTGAAGATGGAGGCATTATGTTTCCCGAAAGCCATAAAAATAACACCAACATCACCACGCCCGTGAGATCCTCAAATTCCTTTATGCATCCTACATTATACATTGAGGTCGGAGTAATATTGTTGCTGTTACCACCACTAGACCTCCTTCGGGACTCACAAAGTAAGAGGAGCATTTTTCGTCTTTTCGTAAGTTACGTTTATGTGTAGTAGAACTTTTCCAACAATAACATCATTGAAGAGGCATATGAGCTTTTAATTTGTTTATACATTTCAGCATTTACAAATGTGAGTTACTCTGTACATTCGTTGAAAGTGGCAGGTAAAAATGCTCATGGGGTCAAACCATTCTGTTTTTCCGAGTATTGTTTCCAGAATTAAATTTTGTGTTGGAAGTCTACATTAAAAATTGTAAGGTCAGTTTTACTTTGGTTCGCATCTATTCACAACACTTCCTACTTACCACATGGCTTAGTACAAACGCTACCTAATTTCATTAAAACTGCCAATGACTTAATAAATCGCTATTCCTACATAACATACATCCAGATGTTATTGAGATGGGTAATTTTAATTTGAAATATTTATCGCTGGAGTTAATTTTTAACGAATATCAAAATGACATATTTTATACCTCTGTGCAGTGCAGTGACTGTACTGCTGACGAGGTCTGTCAGCGACAGGTTTGTATCTGCAGTAAATTAACATCAGGATTAACGAGCGATGCAAAATCATACGGAATGCTTTTTGGAAATTATATGCACTACAACTTCTTAATAATCTTTCCACTTATCGAAGACGTAATAAAGAGTAGTCTAAATAATGGGCAAGTCAACTGTGGTAAGAAATAACAACAAACGTTATAAATTTATCACAGTTCTAAAACATGGGATTATAGCTACAAGATCATCACAGTGGGCAGTTGAGTGTAGTCTTATAATATGAAGTGTACTTGTAAAGTAAGTAAAGCAAATTCTGTATAAAATTATTTTCCAGATATCTGGATAATTATTGACATGGAGTTGGAAATTATCTTTGTGGGTACAGAGTAGCCTGGAGTTATTTGTCAGCTTTCACTGTGTGGATGGAGGCGTTGAGGTAAAGCAGGCGTCGTTAAGTTCTTCCCAGAATTCACAAGTATGAATTGTCGCTTATAAATACGAACTTATCTTACAGATACGACCATTTGTGTACTGAGCTTGGTATCTGCTTCTTTTCCCATACCTTTTTTTTAATTTAAACACATTGCGATAGGAGCGGGGCTTTTGGGGGGGGTGGGGTGGAGTCTAGCAAAACAACACTTACTCTTACACTTTTGTTGCCGTATCACTGTCTTACACAACTACCAGTGTTTTTCGCAATTACACTATCTTATTATCACACCCGGTTCGCCTCTGAACGATTATAACTTTAGTCACCTTCAGGGCAATTTTACATTATAAGCTGTTTAACGGCCTAATTTCAAATATGCAGATATAGTGGCCTTGAAAATAGAAAAAACACCAATGTGTCTGAAACGAGATTATTAGTAAACATGTACCTATGTTGTTAGTTCTTCTGATGTGTGGTCAAATTCTCTCATCATTGTACAGTCCTCGATCGTCCTTGCATATTTTTGTTTTGTTTTTGATTCATTGTCTTACTCAGATGCGTGACTGGCGAACAAGATGAAAGTATTGTTATGGTATATGATGTTCATCATCGCATTATCATCATGATGACGAAAGCCCTGTTCTCTTCACTAACTTTAGTTTGCTATTTGGCTCAGGTTCATGGTTTATTTAACGACTGTTTTAAGTCTCTTACTTTATACAACCTCGCATGTTTTTTTTAAAAAAATGCGGTCGTTGAATATTTTACAGTGTCTATTTGAAATCTGAGAAATACTGCGTTAAACCGCATTTAGGAATGCTGTTCTCCGACCCAAGTTTCTCAAACACGAAGCTGCAGTGCTAATAATTTATGAAGTTGATCAGCAGTTCAGTCCATTTCACGCTGAAGTCTGTCAACACTACATTCTCTGGTGTTTGTTTGACAGGACAGTAACATTTTGTACACCCTATGTTGTCTATGTCTTCTCTTGTAGTTGTTGACATGATTCTTGTTTCTAGGTTGTTCATGTTTTGTATTTTACTCGTATTGTATATGCTTAACAATATATTTGTCTGGCTGTCTTTGAGGGCAGCTTGGGTTTACGCTGTCGTTACACTCATCAGATAACTTGCTACATAAAACTGCACTGTATTCTCACACATAAACTTCGTGTACGCTGTACAGAGCTGACACGTTTGCACTGTAATAATTTCATCATTCTTATAACTTGCAGGAACATAGTAGAAAATCGCCTCGTTATATATACGATTCAGACGTGATGATGTTAATATAAGCAACTATATCTGAATAAATATGGCCTATATCAATGACATCAGGCACTTATAGGTTCATACAATATGTTTAAATGTCGGCGACCCACTGCTTTTGACAGCCTGGGATCGTCTCTATAGATGTTAGGTCTTGCCAGACAAAGGCCATGCTTGATATTACCTCCTTAGTAAGTTGTTTTTCTCATATAAGATATACAAAACATAGAGTATATGGAGATTATATCCTGCTACATTGTATGCTCTTGCCTTTACGAAATGAACCTCACAAAAATATAAAATCACATAGCTCTTCTGGGTTCTTCAGGTTCCAGGTTTACATCGCTATTGGAAACGTGATATATTTTCTAATATCTTCTTTATTTTAGTCTTGCTAGGAAAATTCGGCTTGACTAGTAGTAGGATAATTGCTCTAACAGGGTTACATTAAATTAAATACATAAAAATTAATAGAAATGTGCTTAAAAATTCCCTTGGATATTTTTATTCAAATAACTCACCATCGTCACGAACTTTTAGATTTGACTTAAAAATTAAGGTTCATAAGTACTTATTTTTTTAGTAACTTTTATAATCTGACAGGTGTAGGGTGAATGATTAAACACCTCCCAGCTGAACTCCTGCAGGAGACTTGCTGTCCGTCGAGCCGTGTGCGGCCTAGCGTTATCGTGCAGGAAGACAATACCGGCACTAAGCATCCCGCGCCGCTTGTTCTGAATGGCCTGCTGAAAATTGTCTGCACCAGCGACGCACCATCTGCTTGCTCATGACGTTAGGCCCATAGACCCGGCACAGCTGACGATGAATTTCGATCGGCGCTATGCTCTGTGCATTCAAAAACTTTATCACTGACCGCACTTCACAGTCGGCGGGAGCTGGAATAAGAACCTAAATCTTCAATAGCTGCAACGATGCTACTGTGAGAACTCGGGAAGTACCGTTAGTGCATGCGCCATGCTACGTCATTGCTCTATCACGTACGCACAGTCGCTTCGCGCAATATAAGGTTTGCTAGCTGTGGGACGAGTGGGAAACTTACTTTGTGGACGCGCCTCGTATCTTCAGTTACACACCGGCGTTTAAAAAGTGTATTTTAATCTTTAATATATAACATAAAACTGCCTTCTGATATTGCATATAGCAAGTTGAACGGATTTATTATAGCAGGAAATCTCCGATTCAAACTCGTGACGATGTTGTATCAAACCAGCCGAGTGGAAATACATGCTTTGATGATAATATCACCTAAGTCTACATAATATCGCCAGTTTCGTTTGCTAAACTAACATATATACTATATTATTGAAGTTGTTAGATTTATTTAATTTGTAGTTTATTTAACGACGCTTTTCCAGTAGCTCAGACTATGTAGCGTCAATTTTGATAGTTATTCGCCCTTATTGTCTGTGCATCCATATTACATTACGAATCATTCATTCGAAATTCTTGTTTGTGAAAGTAACTGTCTTGAGTATTCTCAGTGAACTTGATTAAATAGTAATTAGAAACTCTATAGTACGGTAGCTTTCGGTTTTCTTCGAAAAAATGTCAAATCTCGTAATATTCTGCTGGATAACAGCGCTGTTTAATGCAGCTTATATAGGACAATATTAACAGAATTTAAACGGCTGTCTAAATTAATAACTCTGTAGGACATTTGTGTTTGTCTACTGTACCGGAATAAATTTTATCAAATATTGACATCAACAAAACAACTCCTATCTTTCTTTTCTTTTCATAGAAAGAAATCCATTGTATCCAATAGAAGCCTCGTGATTGGTCTGCAGTAAAATTATTTTGTTTTGTCAAATAACTTTATTTATGGAGGCAGTATGACCTCTGAAACGTTGGTTAACATCGACCAGACTACACAGCGCAACAACCCAGAAGACGGAAATCTTAACTTTATTTAATTGTCCAAACAGTATGATTTTATGATATGTAAGATAATAACCCTCGGCTAAAGGTACGCCAGCAAATTTCTCTATTGAGGCTAAATTTGAAGGTTTGTGACGATAGGGTACTGTTAAAAGAACGAATTTTCTGGACATTATTCAAAGTCTTTGTTTTCTTCTAAGAACACAACGTTTCGGAGACGGGAATCTGTCTCCGTCATAAGGTGAAAAATTATTCCGTTAGACTAATCGATAAAGCTAGTTCCTATCTTCTGAGGATGGAGATAGATTCCATTCTCCGAAACATGAATTTAACACAAAAAAAAACAAGACGATGGATTATGTCCAGAAATTTTTATTTTCCTGTATAGGAAGTTATTTTTCTTTCGAGCTTACTTAAAGCAGGGTAAACTGTCAAACCTTGATATCTTCCCGCACTACACAATTTCTGTTTAATTGATTTCAAAGGGAAACTTTTATACTACACCTCTTTTCATGTTTAAATTTTCTGGCTTTCAACTCGTTTCCGTTGAATTTGTAAATCATTTTGAGATTCGTATCTACCAACGTGTTATAAGAAAATATCTCTGGCACACAAACCAAGACAGGTAATTTATTTCTGTACTGGCGTTTTATATAAATAAATTTTCTTAAGATTGTGAAGCATTAGCTAATTTGTCTTCTCGATGACTGTCGAATATTTTGTCGTCTTAACACTCAACCGAGCTGGAATCCTTTGAAAGAACAGAATTTGAGGTTCTCGTGGCGAGTATGAAGATGGTTAACTTCTTGGTTAAAGCACCATGTAGTCTGATAGAAGTTTACCGATATTTCATAGGTACTACTCATCACCCTGATGATGGAGGCAATAGGCACATCTGAAACGTCGGTAAATACCAGACTACACGGCGCTACAACCCACAAGACAGCCATCTTTGGAAGAATGCGTAAAGCCTGCATACGCTAGTGGAGAGTGTAGGAAAGACAAGTGACAGAGTTAAAACGGTCTGCGGCCCCAGACTGCGAACCCCGTCTTCCCTATTTAAATTTTACCTCGCCCTTAAATGTTGAGATACGTCTGTGTAAATTCCGCTAATTAGGCCACAATTAGCCATTAATTTCATCTGGCGGGAGAAGCCTGTTTTGTTAGACAGACGCCAGCAGCAGAGACAAGACGCTTTGTTACTTTTCTCGCCCCCTCGTAGAGCTGGTAGCCTGCGGTCTTGTTCTGCGGTGATGTTGGCCAACACGAGCTGGCCGGGGAAGGAGAGAAGCCCACGGGACCATGGTTACCATGGTTACACTCTTTACCACGTTCACACGCTCGCACACGACCCTTCTAACACCCACAAAACAAGTCCACAAATTGCTGCATTTTGTGATGGTTGCGCTAGAGATGATCATTTATGTTCAGAACTAGGGTGAGGTTATTACGATAACTGAAGCGTTGGTTTCAATTTGGTGTAAGGACACCTCGTTGTCACTGAAGACCATTTTGGGAAAAGATTGCGGAAGGGATAATGTTTTATTTTTGTCTGCTTGTTTCTTAGTTCCTTCTAACCACATGGAGTTTCTTGAGAAGCTAATAGTTCCTCACCTCACCTCATCAATAAATTCCGTTCCTTCACGGCATCCGGTAGTCTATTGCCACATTCACTCCTTTCTATTCTGCCCCACATAAAACCAGTTCAAAAACTCAAATTTTATTTCCGCAAGATTAATTTTAATATTATCTCTTCTTGTTCCTCTTATCGCCATTCCATTTGTAACCATTGTGAATTTTCACTTATTAACTCAATTCACATTGTTTTTTTTAAGGAAGAAAGTTTGTCTTCATAGAAATAAATAATCGAATTTTCATAATCATGATATTGCAGTTTTGCATAACAATCTTTCACTCGTAGTAAAATAATCTTAAGTCGCGTTCACTGCAACACACTGTTTGCCAAGCGCAAGTGTCTCTTAATAAGAACGGCTGTCGAGCATTTACGTAGTAGGGTACACTAATAACCTTCAATACTCTGAAAACGGATTTGTCTGTAAATGTTGGCCGCTACGTGTTTCATGTTTACTAAGAGGCTGGTAAGCATTCAGAGAATCTCAAGTCTTGATATTAATTATACAATTTTACATTCTCTACATTCATTTTAAACTGCACTATCTCTCATCTTTGCTGCCTCCCGTTTTGTGATTGATTCCTCCAAATATTTTACCACTGATCTTATTCATTTCTAAACATACTTGCTTAAATATAGCCCAACGTTTTGCATTTGGACACTATTCTTAATTGTAGTTATTCTTCTGATTCCATTTTCTGTATTTTCCCCCAACTCCTTCCAATCTCCAACCGCCCATTTTCCACCATCCTATACCTCTTCTACCTTCTTGAAAACAAACTTGGTATCTTCAATTTCTTTTTAAACATTGTAACAAAGATAGTCTGAGGGTTTCTTGTCAAATGGCTGGTATTGTAAACAGAATTTAATTAAAATTGAAATATGTTTACAATTTATAATAAAACTCTCGAGTATCAAACGTCATAAAAATCCGTTAAGCCAAACTCGAATTGTAACATCACGCGGATAGACAGGCGGAACTAAGAGAAGATTTTTGTTGCATATTTTATTTGCAAACGATCCTGAACTTGTTATTTAAAATTTAAAACTAGTCGACAGAAAGTCTACTCTTATAAAATTAAACTAATGAGCTGCCTATAATACATGTTGTGTAAAATATATATAAAAACGCCTTGGTCTTAACAGTTTTTATCACACTGTAGCGGCGGAGTATTCTGAGATTTATCACGGGCAAGTGGTAGAACAGGGAATCGGTGAGAAAAGAGATATTACCTCTAAGCTGGTAGAGAGAGAGGTAATGGGTTAGCAGACTGGCCACTTAGGGGTTAAGCCATGAGCGTGTGACCTGTAGACCCCGACAGTCAGGTCCATGTAAGGTTCCTGTAGCAAAGGACGGGCGAAGCCCTAATCAAGCGTCCAACACGAACGACCTGGGAACACTTGTGTGTCAGTTTATAACCCGGGCGTACTGGCAAGAACCTGATGAATAAATAAAGCTATCTGGAGGCCCATTTATCATCCCTTCCCTTATCTGAGGCTCCATAAATTTTCGGAGGGAATCACCCCCCTTTGTAGTCGGATAGGAGCCGCGTAAAACAAACTATAAAATACGGCAGGATTTTATACATAAACACCTTCTTCTCTCTCCACTTTGTTCGAGAATGCGATTGCTAGCGAGGTGGCGTCTAAGTAAAACAAACACATTCTGACTTACCGCACATCAGTGTTGTTTTATCTTTTATCGCTTGATATTAATCTGCCTTAAGAATAATAGGAATATGGACGGAATGAGACACATGAAAACAACAAAGAATCTTTACATTAATGCCAATGTTGATTTTCATTCTTTGCGCAAGTACTCATTAAAATGGAATATTCAGAAGGTCCCGGGTTCGGTTCCAATCGTCACTGCCAATCGTAAATTTCTACAAGTGTCTACGTAGTGTATATCAAATGAACCCCGAACAATGGACAGTGTCGAAAACAACGTTGGTACAACAAAGTAACCACCGTCTCAATAAAATTGTCTTTCTAGACACTTCCCCTCATTATATATTTGTATTCCTGAAGCATACCTTGCGCATTTCATCAGCAAGCCTCGTTTTCGAAAATGCCGAATTATAATCACTGTTTGAGTATTTTGAACAGATTCTTAATTCCATTAAAATTAAAGTTGAATAAACTCCTATTCAACATCCTTTTAGTCTGAATCAGCTGCTGCAGTGGTGCTTTCTAGCAAGTCAGTCAATTGTGTGTTTGTGCCAATAAACACTGCATTGCGGGTGTCATATAGCGGAAGTTCGGGGGCAGATTTTTGCTACTATAGTTAACGCTTTCCTGAAATTGAAACACTTTTGCTGTTAACTCGCTGGACCAGCAGTTTGCTCATTACCCAGACATTTACCTTCCGGGACAACGAAGATTCAATTCTCATATTTCCACAGAGCACAGTTCATTACTCCTCAAAGTATTTAATTTTGTTTCTTGCATACTTATTACCATACTTATACAAATAAATTTAGTGACTGTAATCGTTTAAATATCAATCCTTTGCGGAATTTATCGAGTACGTCACAACTTACGCAGTTTTTATTTCGGGCAGATTTTAAATTTGTTATAGTGTTGGATTCTTTAGTTTTACTGATCGCACATTTTAACTATCGTAGTTATAGTATCATAATTCTCTAGAGTTTTTTTGTTACATTTCTCAAGTTGAATTTACGCACTTTATTAAAAATGGTGGAACTGTATTTCCTTAAGAAAGTAAAAAATAAAAATATTTCTTGTTTTAATTCTTCAATATACGCTTGTTCCCTATTGATACTAAAATTCTGCTCCGGTTGGCTTCTCATAAACAAATCCCTTTGTATTCAAAAACAATTAAAATTCTTTCAATAAGGATAATATCACGAAGAAACCTCAAACGACTGTGTTACAGAGCCAACACACAGCACGGAGTACAGGCGACATTTTGTCAAAGAAGCAAAGAAGCGTGTAATCACGTGAAAGAACACAGTCCACTATTTCCGAACTGTCTCTGTGTTAATTATGTTCCTTTGAACCGGTCCCAGAGTTGTAATTGCCTGTGTAAATTATAATTAAAACCTGTTTGTAATTAGCAGCCTTCACGTCATTAAAACTGTTTGGTGAAAACAAATAGTTTCAGTACCAGCACCATTGTAAGAAGAAAGTGGACAGGTAATAAAAATTCCAAAAGGTTGGAGACAAAGAGAAAAAATAATGGGTGAGTAGCTGTTTTTTTAATATCTCTCGAAGGTCTGTGGCGGTAAGACAAGGCAGAACTATAAGCAAGCAAGCCAGCGAACAAGCAGCTCAAGGCAAAACTAATGAGTAAGTGTCTGTTGAAAAGTAGAGCCAGACAGGAGCTGACATTAGCTGTTTGGTTGTCCAGCCGTAAAATGTCTACCGCCTGCCATGAAGCAGGATTCTTGGCAGCCGGGGATATCATGTTCCCTTTCCTGTCTTTTTCACTTCATACCCTTCCTGTTCAACTTTCCCCTTCCCCCTCTCAGCCATCACTTTTGCCTTGTTTCCCAGAGATCTAGCAGAAACAAGCCTATACTGCAGAAAAAGGAATGAACGAACGTACGGAAAGATGGGATGGGCTGAGGAGGGGAGGGGAGGGGAGGGAGAGAAGATTTAAAAAATGTAAGAGCGTGGCCCGCACAGTATGTCACTGTCAGGCTATAATTACCCGTCAGACAGACACGACATCTGCTGCTTAGCTTAGCATCGCTCTGCTCCTGCCATGCCGCGGCACACGATCCAAACAACCACGCATCTCGAACGCACACAATTTCAACACAGTTATTGGTCTGAGATTTCGTTAAAATACATTTTTGGTGATGAAAATATATATATATTTTTTTTTTTGAATCCTGCCACGATGTTTGGATGTCCGAAACGACTGTCACGGATAAGATACTCAGTTCTTTCGCCAGCCTCTGGTGATTAGGTTCACGAAAAACACCGCAGTTGACAAGACCAGGGACCTGTTGGAAATTGTGGGTTAAGGGAGACGCAGCAGTTATTAACGCTCAACTGCTGGGTGAGTTCACAGGTACGGACGACGCAACTACAAATCGCCGAAGACCAGCTACGGCGACCGGATGAATAGCCAAAGTGCAGAGTCCATTCCTATGAATAACAACATTTGGTGCAGTGTCGCTTAAAATACTTTTCGTCAAATGTCCTATTCATTATTTATTTTCTAAATTAAGTTTGAGCCAATTTAATTAAATGAATTGATTTCCCTGATGCCACTGATGATGGATGACCTTTTGAGGTTTAAACGCGTATGGCAACAGTGTCTTTTTCATAGTGTTAATAGTTGCTTGTGTGCTTATTTATATTCTAAGACAGCAGACTTTATTTTTAGTCTTTCAAAGTGTTAGCCACGTTAACACGGTTAACATTAACGCTCCGCCCCTGACAGGCCTGTACTCAGCAATACGATATTATCGACAACGGTTACTGTTCTACGAACCTCGATTTATGTCAGTTGTATGTGTTTTGGTTTGCAGGGAAAGGACCGAGCCAAGTGTAAGCGACAGGTGAGAATCTTAATAAAATATACGTCATTTACCTTAGCTCCGTCTGTGCAGACATCACTGTGTTTTAATACACTGACATTCGCTCACACAAATCACTCGTCGGTCGGTAACTTCAGCTCGTGACAGCTGTCTGCCACGGCTTTGTATTGATACGGGGTAGAGACTTTCTTTACAGTATCCGAGTCAGATTGCCGTTACACCATCACATTTAAAATTGGACTTTACTTTCTTGTATGGCATTTCAAATTACCAGACTTCTTCTGTTCTCATTACCTGAAGTACATCTGTAAAGTTTTCAATCCATTCATTATGCGTCACAGAATTTTCAAGAAGTAAAGTTTCCTTCCAAAAATAATAATTTTGGTTTCTACAAACTCTACTTCCTCCTTCTACCCACCTCGGTTGATTTGCTGTATATAGAATTCAGTTAAGAATTTTCTAATTATTGAAACTGTGTGGAAACGGAAGTTTCTACTGCAGTGTACTACCATTCACTCGAAAGCTCTGATGCCCGGAAAATTAAAAGTTTTCTTATCAGACTTATACAAGCTACGAACTGACATTATTCAGGGTTATTATATCAACGAAACGTCAGGTGTTAACACGAACGAACATGTAAGACTTGAGGTTCTCACAGCGGTGAGTATGAAGATATCCGTCTTCTGGGTTGTTGCGCTGTGTAGTCTCATCGCCCTGATGACGGAGGCAGTATGACCTCTGAAACGTTGGTTAACATCGACCAGACTACACAGCGCAACAACCCAGAAGACGGAAATATACGAACGAACATGTTTACTACGTTGCCTAACGGAAAGTAGATTACGAACAAACGCACAGTCTATTGTTTTGTCGTATTGTTTCTATACTGTAAATATTGATAATATTTAAATGTGAATACGTGAAGTATGGTTAACATTTATCATGTAATTTGAATTTGTTTATAAATATATCGAAGCTTTGGAAACAAGAACATAGTGCAGTTTATAAAATCGTGCCGGATACCTTTAATATGAACCCATCAGTGTAACACAAGTGGACATTTGGTTTATAGGCTACGTATTATGACAGCAGTAATCATGTAGTCCTAAAACTGCTGCAGTTCATGTCTCTGTGGAGATAATATGCCATAGCCTTTTTGACAACAACAAAATAATAGATCGATTGTCGTGCACGCATGTAATAAGGGATGTTGTATTAAGATGTTACTTCAAACTCGCCAGGGAATGGCTTACTTCATATTCGAAATCTATAGAATGTCCACTTAATGTTAGTTGTTTCAACCTGTCCACCAAAGCCGTCAAGAATTTCTTCACAGTTGTGGTCGACGCCATAAATTCTTGGTATTAAATTACGTTATTCATGCAATGTGTGTAATCAATTACAGACTCTATGTAGACGTTTCGATAATTAGTGAGGCAGTTCTCGTAATTTCTTTCGTAGGCCTGTTAGCAGAAATATTACTACGTAAATAAGCATAAGTCAATCTCCATGTATTATAATAACCTCTATTCTCTAGGTCTATACCTAAATTCAATGTTTGTGTTTCCCTTATTATGGGAAAAAAATTAAAATAATGCTTTCAAATTAATATAAAAATATCAGTAAATAAAAAAACTTGTACTTAAACATATCTCTTTTCTAATCGCCAACTGAATTGCATTTGAATTAGGACGACGTCCGTTTCTGCTGTAGGCCTAATAAAAATAAACAAATTCACGTAACTTCTCTAAAAGCTTAGAATTGTAAACAATTCAAAATACACTAAAGATATAGGCACCTTATTAACCCTTTAAAACTGAATCGTTTCTAAACAATATTTAGGAAGTCAATTCGTACCTCAAAGAGAACACCACACTTCTCCATTACAGAGATCACATATGACGTAAACTCTTTTAAATATGTCTTACGGAGGTAGCGAGGTATTTCGATTGCATTTCACTGAGTGCTGAGTTAGATAATTTTTAATTATAACATAAATAATTTTGACTTATTTTCTACTCCATATTCTATTATAGGGCCAGTTTCTTTAATTTATTATACCAGTATTACTAAAAAACACTTATAACTACTTTACATTCCACTTGTAATTTGCATGGTGTGACATTTAGGATACTTTGATTAGTGGCGACTGAATTTCATTAATGTCATAATTGCTGGATTTATTTATGCAGCACTTCAGTGGAACAAAAACTTTAGACAATGTATTCTGCCGGAAAATAGTCTCATCGCCCTGATGACGGAGGCAGTATGACCTCTGAAACGTTGGTTAACATCGACCAGACTACACAGCGCAACAACCCAGAAGACGGAAATATACGAACGAACATGTTTACTACGTTGCCTAACGGAAAGTAGATTACGAACAAACGCACAGTCTATTGTTTTGTCGTATTGTTTCTATACTGTAAATATTGATAATATTTAAATGTGAATACGTGAAGTATGGTTAACATTTATCATGTAATTTGAATTTGTTTATAAATATATCGAAGCTTTGGAAACAAGAACATAGTGCAGTTTATAAAATCGTGCCGGATACCTTTAATATGAACCCATCAGTGTAACACAAGTGGACATTTGGTTTATAGGCTACGTATTATGACAGCAGTAATCATGTAGTCCTAAAACTGCTGCAGTTCATGTCTCTGTGGAGATAATATGCCATAGCCTTTTTGACAACAACAAAATAATAGATCGATTGTCGTGCACGCATGTAATAAGGGATGTTGTATTAAGATGTTACTTCAAACTCGCCAGGGAATGGCTTACTTCATATTCGAAATCTATAGAATGTCCACTTAATGTTAGTTGTTTCAACCTGTCCACCAAAGCCGTCAAGAATTTCTTCACAGTTGTGGTCGACGCCATAAATTCTTGGTATTAAATTACGTTATTCATGCAATGTGTGTAATCAATTACAGACTCTATGTAGACGTTTCGATAATTAGTGAGGCAGTTCTCGTAATTTCTTTCGTAGGCCTGTTAGCAGAAATATTACTACGTAAATAAGCATAAGTCAATCTCCATGTATTATAATAACCTCTATTCTCTAGGTCTATACCTAAATTCAATGTTTGTGTTTCCCTTATTATGGGAGAAAAATTAAAATAATGCTTTCAAATTAATATAAAAATATCAGTAAATAAAAAAACTTGTACTTAAACATATCTCTTTTCTAATCGCCAACTGAATTGCATTTGAATTAGGACGACGTCCGTTTCTGCTGTAGGCCTAATAAAAATAAACAAATTCACGTAACTTCTCTAAAAGCTTAGAATTTTAAACAATTCAAAATACACTAAAGATATAGGCACCTTATTAACCCTTTAAAACTGAATCGTTTCTAAACAATATTTAGGAAGTCAATTCGTACCTCAAAGAGAACACCACACTTCTCCATTACAGAGATCACATATGACGTAAACTCTTTTAAATATGTCTTACGGAGGTAGCGAGGTATTTCGATTGCATTTCACTGAGTGCTGAGTTAGATAATTTTTAATTATAACATAAATAATTTTGACTTATTTTCTACTCCATATTCTATTATAGGGCCAGTTTCTTTAATTTATTATACCAGTATTACTAAAAAACACTTATAACTACTTTACATTCCACTTGTAATTTGCATGGTGTGACATTTAGGATACTTTGATTAGTGGCGACTGAATTTCATTAATGTCATAATTGCTGGATTTATTTATGCAGCACTTCAGTGGAACAAAAACTTTAGACAATGTATTCTGCCGGAAAATAACGCGGAAAAGTACAAGTAAATGCAATTGAAATTAATCTTCAATAACGAGAGATGGAGAGATGTACCCAACTGTGTCACGCTGCAGATGAATTGTGATCAATCATGGGTTGAATTTATTTGATTTCAGGTAACATCTAATTTAAAGGACGGTACACTGACATAATAACTAACTCAATAAAACAGAGTCCAGTCTATCCTCACAGCCTGTGTTATAGGGGCCATTTTATTACTAGATTACCCTTCCATCTACGCCATCGTCTTCCAAATGGTCGCTTCCCCCTTCAAATTTTCCAATTACAAATTTGTACTCGTTTCTTACTTCTCACGTGCGTGTTACATGACCCGCCCAGCTCATTTTTCATTCTTTCACCCTAATAATAGTAAATATCTGTGTAAATTATGAAACTCTCCTCTTTGAAATTTTTTCCGTCCTCCGTTTACTTATTTCTGTTGCGTCCAAGTATTCTACTCAGCAATCTTTTGCCAACATCCTCAGTACATGGCCTTCTAACAGTTCGCAAGAAATTATGGTTGTATGGCTTCCCAGCAGTTTTTTTTTTTTTGAAGAAGAAGATTGATTTTATTTTACTGGTAAAATAGAATGATGGAATTGGACATTTTTCTTGAAATAAGAATGTTAAACGTCATTGCATATAAAAACGTAAATAATTTCAAAAATAAAATGTACGTGAAAAACAAGTACTTTAACAAATAAAGTTACATTAAATAATTGTATAAACATTTTATGTCCCATTGCCCCTTATTGCTTCAGGATCTGTAAAAGTCGGGAAATTTCATGACCAGCTGGAGATTTACTCCCTTCTCAAGGGGGACTCTGCTGTATGGAATTATACATCATACATAAAAATGTTTCGAAGTTACAACGATGTTGGTGCATGGTATTAATAGCCTTAAACCCCACACAACTCAGAGCGTCTACCAGTTCCGTCCTAATTTCAGAACACAGTAAAAATAATACGAAAACTGAAAACAGAATAAAAGCTTAAGATTCGAGAACAAAATGTCGGTGCCTGGCTCTTGTCCGCCCGCCGTCTGTCAGCTTTTTCTTGTATTAAGCTTGCTTTACCCTATGGTCCTTTTGATACGACGTTTGTCGTCAGCTCGTTTTAAAGAAAACTCGTGTCAACACTCTCAACAGAACTCACAAAGACACGGGAAGAGCAAAGCATCTGAAATAAAAATAACACTTGAACAACGCAACCTCCGTCAAACATCGCCACAAGTAAAATGGGAAGCTACTTATCTTAAGTACGGGTATTTATAGGAATACCTCTCGTTCAAGGACAGTATTTCAGAATGACCTTTCTTTATACGTTCAGAGTCAGAGGTCGGAAGACAAAATATAAACTACTGGCGAATGTGGGCATAAGCCCCTTTAAAAAAGCGCAGACTTCCGTCAAATTCCCATTCAATCAAATATTTAGTATATTATTAAAAAAAATTGCATTTACCAATACCGTAGCAAATCATTCAGGCGTGTTGTAAACGAAGGTTAAGATGTAGGTAGACCGTGTTATTTGAGATTTTGTGACACTGTTTCATTTACCAGGGAATATTGCCAGTATTCTCTATTAAAATTGAATCGGTCATTTGTAAATCACATAAGTCCAAAAAACTCACCTTCTCGAAAACGTAAGAAGAATGCTAGCAAACACACAATTTACATTACACTTGATTTATTACCCCACAAAATAGACAGAAACTATCCCATGTCTTGTACAGTTGTAGTTCATTGACATATTTTGCATCTATAACTATAAACTAAAGTTAATTTGGTTATTATGTTGTTTTAACAAATACGCGTATCCTCATAGGTAATATTGAAGGAACACTTCAAGCCTCATATAGTTATGTGTCTCATTTCACTGATAGGGTAGTCAGTGGTTTCCTTGAGGTCAAAATGTCAACCAAAACCTAATAGGAAATAAAATTAGTCAGGGACTCCTGTCGATTTTTCGTAAAACGGACTGTGGATAAGGCTCCCAAGGCGTGAAATAGGCTTGGACTGATGTGGTTATTTTGGGAAACGATGATGCGTTTACCCTTGGTGATTGCTATGGCAACAATAACGATTCTATAAGAAAGTGGTATCGCGTGGTTTTGTAAATGGCCAGTTAATTTACCTTCTCTCCGTCTGTCAATAATTTTCGCAGAAACACTCAAGATTCTTTTACATTTTGGTCTCTTTTGGGGCCATGAAAATACATAGATCTCAATTATCATGTCCTTACAACTATTTAACTATTCTCATACGACGATGAAAATTCGAGTGTTCTGGAGAAAAATGTTGACAGACAAAATAATAATTGGCCTAACTTACGAGATGCACTATATTATATTAAATATTTTGTTACTGTCGGTGTATAATGATGATCATCACCATACTTTTTAATAGATATATGGATTAAAACGTGAGTGTGTCGTAATTATTATATAATAAAGCTCTCCAAAATGGGATAAGAGATTATTTTTAGTTTTTCACACCTAGGAAATCAGGCCACTGTTCTACCACCTGATTCTCACCTTCATTTAGAAGACATTAAAACATCAAGCATTCGATTAAAGACAAGTTTATATATGAATAGACATGCAGAGACATCTTCAGCATGCTTTCAGTGACTCTCATGTAATCTAATATCCATGGAGTTGAGGGAACTAGCTTATTAACTGACCCACCCAGACTTATTGGATCAGTATGATACTGCTTCTAACTAAATTTCATTACAGATAAAATAATTAAGCTCATTTGAATCGGCAGCATACGTAAATATAAGACAAAGACTCCTGTGTTTGGCAGTCGATATTAATTGGCTGTAGTGTTCTAGAAGCCGTCAAAAACTCTTCTGACAATGTAAACCAAACCCATTCATTGTCATGCAAATTCTGATCTAATATTCTTTCAACAAATAATCAATGTACCTTCCTCTGTAAATCTTTTAATAAAAATACATGTTGAGTTTAACTAAATTGTCGTTTCAAGGTTCCAGAGTGGAAAAAGCATTTTAACAAACTTGTTTCAAATATATGTATGACGTTAATTGAAGTGAACAGACGCAAAGAATAAAAAAGGTATGTACATGTGGTATATTTGCAGGGTCAATCTTCAAGTCAAGAACTTTGACATTAAGCGGAACAGATCAAAAGGAATATCCCTCCACGCCCACTAAAATTAAACTCCATGAAACAGATAAAACTAAGTAGGAGCTGAATGTTCAGTTAAATGTAACGTTGCTAGACTTTCTCAGGGCTGGTTGAATACTGGTTTGGCCTGTGTTATCTGGGACAGAGGAGCGATAAAGTCGAAATAGCACAGTCATAAAGAAGCTTTCAAATTTGGCTGTAAATCATCAGAGGTCGTTAGATATATTGCCCATGCAGCCAGACCAGTCAAAGCGACGTGTTCTTAGAAACATGCCACCAACTCACGGCATACACGACTCGCTAAGTTTTCTTCAGCCAGAAGCGGCTCGTTCGTCACGTCCACGCAAGACGAAGCTTCCAAAAATCTCCCCCAGGCGTCACATGGTTCTCACAGATCATTTCTGACAAGAAAATCTGATTAACTGTAGATAAAAGGAGACTGAGCACTGTGAAGTAAAGAAAGGATTGCTGCTTGAATACCACGCCATTACCCCATAAGGCAGTGGTATTCACCCTTTTTTGTTCGCGTACCCCGAGATATAATTTCTCTTCAACTTTATACCCCCAAAGTTGTTGGTGTTTAATTCAAGTTATACATAGTATATAATCTACATCTAAAATAAATTAAATAAATTACATTACTGATTATTCAGTGTTTATCATATAATAATATTTTTTAAATTTCACGTACCCCCTAAGATGTCTTCGCGTACCCCCGGGGATACGCGTACCCCAGGTTGAATACCACTGCCATAAGGGACACGGACGTAATAGTCTTATTGTTTATCAATTTCCTCACTGCAACCATCACCACCCTGATGATGAAGGCAGTGAGGACCTCCAAAATGCTGGTCAATTTCTATTAGACTAAACGTCCCAGAAGACTAATCATCTTCACCAAGTGCAATTTCTGATCAATTCAAGGACGTAGAGATTAGATGGGCATGTAGCACGAACGGGAAGAAGAGTCAGAATCTTCAAGGGAAGGGATCATTAGGAATTCGTAGGCACAGATCGGGGGGTGATATTAAATTGTGTGTCACAGATGTACCGTGTGAGGACACAGACTGGATTAATTAGTCCAGAACAGTGACGACTGCCGGATTTTCAATGTTACTGTAGAGTTTCTTCATGTTTCATAAAGGACAGGGAATTTCTTGTCTATGTAAGCGGGAGTTAGCCTCTCATAATTTGTCATCATAAATGGAATGATATCTCAGGTAGTTTAAAGAACAGGCAATGCTGGTAAATTTGTTCTTCTGCAACACAACATATCAAGCTTAACATCAAACAACATGAATAAATAACACAGTGTCAATGGTCAACCAGTAAAATCACGACAGTTTTTAGCCAGCCAGACTGTCAAACCAAACTGCTGTCTGTTATGAATATACCAAGCGGTTGTCAAGTGCGTAGTCCAGGTAATTTGATAAAATGGTAAATTAAATTAAGCAGCTGTCAAGTTTAGTGCCAATCTTTACAGTTTTTTTAGCATATCGCTTCCTGAATAAACTCAATAAATATACTGGGAAGATAATATTAAATTTTATCTTAAATAAATAATAAACTAGGATGTGGCTGGCTGTTCTGAATACGATAATCCTCGGGTCTCCATAAAGGGCTGGACACATCTTGACTAGCTTAAGAACTATTCCCTACACAAAAGGAATGCTGCTCTGTGGAGTTTTTTATGACGTGAGCCTGGAGCTGGGTCTGTTAATTGTAGAACTGCATACTAAAACATAATCAGCCCGAAGAGTTTCATAGAATTGACACGGCAAATATTGACAAATGTTACTTTATGTAAGGATATCTACACAAGAGTTCACTATAAATGTCAAAGAACTTAACTCAAGTCATCATTTAAAGAAAAAGCCCCCATTACAAAATAGTGCTTAATACAAATCAACCTTAAATTAATGCCACGCCATAAATTAAACTCCATTCAAGGTGAAATTCCACTCGAGTTGACTTTCATTTCCACTCTCAGTAACAGATTGAGATCTCATTTGAAGGAGACGTTGCTATTGACTTAATGGCGATGTGACTCAACATAGATCGACTCTTTGCCAGGAAGGCCGACTTATAATACACGTACGTCATTGGTATTGGGTGAATTAGCAACGTTCATAAGGTTTTACGACTCTGATTCCAGAGCGAGAGTACACGCGGTTTGAATACGTTCGCGATATTATTTCCAGCTATTTTTATAACAAATTATATTGGAATAAGTTTTATTTGTGAAAGTCCACGCAAGTATGCATGTTTGTCCGTATATTTCTGCGATATGTTGTCCTGTATAGGTAGAGGCTTTGCGATGGGCTGATTATTAGTGCGTGAGTCCTACCAAATGTCTAAATAGATCAAGTAACCTCACATTTAGGAGAATGCTAAGGTTTGTCAAGGACAGTAGAGCCATAGATAATAAGACTAGAGGCTGGATGTAGTCACATGACAGAGGACCACACGGAACGATGTCACCAAAGGATGGAGTTGCAATTTGACTAAATTTATTGTGCATCTAAGTAGAAAGATTCACATAGAGAAGAGAGAATTAAAAAGGATTTTTTTTATTATTGTTCCTTTTACTGAGGAACCGTTAATAGTCTCCCGTAAGAATTTATTTCTGAGCCAGCTACCCAGTCCCAAGTTCAAACATCTATCTTCGTGGCGGGTATAACGCGTGTGCCCATCAGACCACCGCCTCCTTGTCCTCGGCAACTTATAAATTACCCGTGCTTCTATTATAACTCAGTCTCCAAGGGCTCTGGCTTTGTAGATTAATAAAAATGTCTATTTAGTGATGTTTGGTGCCAAAGACGTTCTTTTGGGAGAAGGGGCCGATGTAGACGTAAATCAATATGAAAACTTGTAATTAAATGCAAGTACAGCTATCAGTAACTAATATCGTGGAACAGAGTCCACCTTGGAAAGTTAAAATTCTTTCAGCTGGTAAAGAAGCTATCCATAGTTCATGAAATCCGAATATTCATTAGAGTGTCCCGCCATTACAGTTTATTTTCTTTCTTGAAAGTTTTTCAGGTTTTTCAAAATAAATAGAATTTAGGAAGAATAATTATAGTACTGGAATCTGATCCTTCCTTAATACGCAAGTATATCGCACACAGCTGCTGTTATATTATCAAGATATTCAAAATACGTTGTCAACAAATGTGGTCACATGATTGTAAAATACAAGGTAGGCGTTTTTAGAACAGTTAATACTCTGCTACCGTATTATGTCATGAGATTCATGTAATCGTCTAGCGTTTATATTTTTGTGCACACGAACGGCCATGCCACAAAACCTCTCGAGCATGAATGTGAATTGTATCATATATTTTGTTGGCGTTAAAAATGTTTTCGTGATTATTAAAGGAACTGGTTATTGGAGTGATTGCATTTATGGGACAAAGTCACGCAAAGAAATGTTAAGAAACGTCTGGTTGCTTGGTGAAGTAACGGCTTATATCTGTCACATCTGCGAATAACATCGATCACTGCCACAGACTTGCAAAGTTTCAAAAAGCGTCCATTAACTTCTTTAGCCGTCTGTTCGTCTGTCTGCCAAAAAGTAAAAGCTCTCCAACTATGGCAGTGATTTGGACGGAACTCGGTGTGATATAACTACATATGCCAGTCCAGGTTCGTGGTTCGATTCCCGAACGGGCTTAACCTTGAGATGAGGGGTTAACCAGGCTTTGGCATATTAATCTGGTGTATATAAACGAAGGAGGTGTGATTAGAGGATATTTGTTACGCCTGACTTCATCCAAATTTGAGTGATTTTATTAATTTTGGCAAGAAGAAAGTGACGACACTCAGTTGCTTGAACGTCTCTCCTCCCGACATTCCGTCTAGCGGGAGCGAGACTTTAACAAAGCTTTCGCACTCGTAAAGGTTGTTTACGAGGCGAAAACTTAAGCCCTTCCAGATGTGGAATAACCCGACAACCGTCGCCTCACTGCGACTGGAACCAATGAAATTCGAACGTGGGTTTTCGGCCCGTTTCCGACGTCATGGCGTGACTTTTTGGGGACGAATCGGATCGTCGTATTAAATTCAGAATTGAAGAACAGTTACGTTGCGGGGGTATTTATAGCGGGATTGCGTTGGTGCGGGCTCTCGCTCAAACATTTTGGTTCTTCAAGTCGAGCAGACAGGTTCTGCTTGTGCCTTAAATTTCCAAGTACAAAGACAATAGCCGAATCATCGCGCTGCCTTCCGATCAGAGTAATTGATTGTACAACAGTGTGTCTCGAGGCGCAATAAAGGTGGGCATCTCCAAGATAACTTCGGTGTGGGCTTCAGTTGCTCAACCCCAGAGATTTTACTTCCTTCGTGCAATTGCCGCTCCAACCATCACATTCCCCGTATATTCCCTGAGATTCGGAGACTCTTGATCTCCGACAAAACATGCACCAAATATTCCTTTATGTCCTTCCGCATATCCAAATTCATATCTCTCGCTGTAACCGCACGCAAACCGGGCACGCTACTGGGTTTGATCCTGTGGCAACCAAAGTAAGAAGACGAGTCGTGTGCGGAACGGCGGTTGCATACATTAAATTTTGTCAATTTATTTTGATTTTGGTTTAAGTCGTATCTTTTAAAGGGTCAATTTACCTACTGGTTTCAAATGCACTTTAACAGTTTTCAATTTTTCAGCCCTTTCACTGAGTTCGGTGTACTTGATATGGCGTTAACTTGTGAAAGTTTCATTTGCGTTAATTAAGAAGCCCTTTTTACCTAAGAGCCTAAATTCATTTCAGGACCCAATCGGAAGCAAATTAGCACAGTATAAATAAAACTGTTTGTATTATATTAAAATCCCGAAAAACGATATATATAAAAATAAATTTATGTACTACCGACCCGTTAGAAAATGGACGTGAAGAAAAAAAGCGGTTAGACCAGGGGTCCGCAACCCTTCTATTACTGCGGGCCACACTGGTTATTATTATATCTTTGCCTAGGGCAGCAGAAATATTAATAATGTGGACAGTAAGCGAAACTGCGTTTCTTTAACTAAAAAGTAGTATAGCTTGTATTCAGCCGAAGACGCATAATAGTTGTATTTCTCCATGATTAAAAATTATGTACAATTGTTTGACCTCACGCTTAGATATTTCATATATTTTTCTTTAAGTGTTTCTCAGCAGCAGAGAATATTACCCTTCTGGCATCGGGTAATTCCCAAATCATGTGGTGAGACCCATGAAAAGGTTTCAAGAGCCACAAGCGTCTCACGAATCTCAGATTGCCGACATCTATACTAGACTTTACAGTCTTGAGGTCGAGATAGTTACTGGCGTAATTTCGTGACCAGAAGAAAAAGCTTAATCCGCAATCATTAGGGCTTATGAATATGTTAAAGCTAAGTAATTGTACGAAGCAGAATGGTTTTGGTAGAAATTAGCAATTATAGACTGTAAATGTTTATGTAAGCCTATTTATCAGAATAAGGAGAGATAATAACAAAAACATCTGTAGCAGATTTTACAGACTGATCCGACTCAGTGTCTGCCTAATATGGATCAGGGATTTGACAACTGTACCGTAGAAACTAAGATTGATGACTTAGAAATTATGACGTATGATTCTGGTAAAAGGCTTGAATGGCGAGACTATTACAATCGTTACTAATAATCCTTTTACGTCAAAAAATGACAGGAATGATAATTTATCTTGTGTTCGTTTTGATCATGACTTGTACTGCACCTTCATTAACAATCGCTTCAAATCTGTATTTTATTAAAGTCTGAGATATTTAAATATGCATTTTACATATGTTACACAATGTTAGGTACATTTGTAAAGCAGTACGTGGAAGCCATTATTCATTCAAAGGAATTTAGTTACGAAAAAGGAAAGTTATAAATAGCGGAATATTACTGGATATTTATTGGACGCATCATTTTGAAACACATTACTGTGAAGTTTCTAATAAAAAGATCCCATAAACCGATAGAAGAATAAATAAAATATAATAAAACAGTCCGTAATTGAGAGTCAACGAGCAGTATCCTTTGATGTAAGCCGATGGAACCTTCCGCCATATACGTAGACTATATATAATTCTGGATTCACTTGTAGCGCTAAAACACTATGTTCTTCGGTGGCTTGGAATCGATTCAGCTGGGTACAGAAAAAGATGTTCTTTAGCTACGGAGGAGCTTGTACAGAATCGACATGCCCTCTTGATGACAGTTCATTCTCTGTGCAGAAATTAAAGAAAGACAGGAGTTCCAAATTATTTTTATCCCAAATGTCAATTTGGTGAGAGATTTAAATTCATGCATCTTGTGTTGGACATCTGTAAGAAAGGATACAAATAAATTATGCAAGTGTCACATAAAAATATTGTCAATTTTATTTAATATAAACGAGAATATTAAACAAACTTGACAATATTATTGTGTGAGACAGTGACATAATTGTTATTTTGTACATTGTTAGAGTTCAGCGAAACGTATTTTATTCACCGAGTCCTTATGATTTCTGTCACCGATTATGTAGCCTACAATAAGTGCATATGGCATCTACTCGTCTGGGAACTTAGTATCTGGAAACTGTCGCAAAGCACTGAAAGTTCATAACTACCATCAATTTTAGTGGACACGATATTAAGTGTTTCGACTCTGTCTTTCATCATTCTTCACCGTCGGGGTCCTTCCTGTTTTATGACATGGTGGTCGTCAAATATCTCCCAACACGCTTCCAGGCGGTACCTCTCAAGAACGATGCTTGAGAAGTGGAATTATTTTAAATAAACAAACAAGTCTGTACCGTTTTCTCACGTTTGAGGAAGTTGGTCACAGCACGGAAGACCTCTATCGACTCTGAATGTTACTAACAATGACACATCGTCTAGGTTTTTCTCAAAAAACGACTTTTCGAAAACTGGATGTTTCGGTCATCGGTTGGAATTATTTTTACTAGGTGATATGTTGTAAGACCTAGTTGTTGCTAAAAACAGAACTAAGTACTAGACGTCATTCAACATACTCGGGTCTCTACTGATACTTGCCATGATTTCTAGTTCTTTCAAGAGAATACTAGTTTTGTCGATACAGTTGTGGTTTCAAACACTTACTAGTAAGAACGTGTAGTAATGCATTTCAGGGTTTAACTGTTACATCTACTCTTAATCTAATAGCCAATGTTCGTCAAGCTTGACTATGCAATTTGTGCGATGCGGATAAAATTAAGTTCTGACGGTGGCGACTTGGGTAGCAGAAAATGAAACTGGGGCTGTGATGAGGTATGGCGGAACCTGCTTCTGGCGGGAGTGTGGAGTATGGAGTCAGACGGTGTGTTTTAAGTTGGGTTGGTTGTCATTTGGCAGAAATTTTATTTCAGGCGCCATGTGGTCTTATAAAATTTTCCGAAATTTCAGAGGTGCTTATTGCCCCCATAATAATTTTCGTACGCTACTTTCAATGCGATTTGTAAAGATAATGTTGAAATTGGTATTACTACTCAACACAAAAATATTTATTCCAATATACTTCCACGTGTCGCAGTAAGCCACTGTATTATATAAAAGAAAATATCTGCTAAATGTTATAGAACTGTGAAATGGGGAAAAGCAAATGCGGTTTCTGGAAACGACGTCTGTATAAACCCTACCCCATGCTACACATTCCAATAAAAATGTTAAGTACCTTGGCGTGTTTCTGAAGAATGTGGAATAACAGCATATACCAGTTATTAAAGAAAAAACGTTTTAATAATTAATGAAAATTGTTTTCATGTCATCGTGAACTCCATCTGGTACATCCAACGAAGTCAGGTTGGTGATTATGTTAATTCAAGTAACCATAATGGTTATACATAATGATTGCAATGTTAAATGGTGAAGGTTCAGTGTGAATACGATATTGGTGCTAACAATGGCTGCTGGTAACAGTGGTTACCAAGTCAGTAGTTGTGATGGTGACAGTGATGACAATGATGGGGTGATACGAGTACTCTTTCATTTATCTCCTCAGTATGCCACTTTAATAGCATGTCGATGTTGGTCATTTGGGTTGACGCCATGTGGACTCATAGGTAATAACTAAAGTTTCGGAGAAACATGTTAACCTGTGAAGATTTCTGTCTTCTGGGTTGATTCATCGCCCTGATGACGGAGGCAGTATGACCTCTGAAACGTTGGTAAACATCGACCAGACTACACAGCGCAACAACCCAGAAGACAGAAATCTTCATACTCATCGCCCTGATGACGGAGGCAGTATGACCTCTGAAACGTTGGTAAACATCGACCAGACTACACAGCGCAACAACCCAGAAGACAGAAATCTTCATACTCATCGCCCTGATGACGGAGGCAGTATGACCTCTGAAACGTTGGTAAACATCGACCAGACTACACAGCGCAACAACCCAGAAGACAGAAATCTTCATACTCATCGCCCTGATGACGGAGGCAGTATGACCTTTGAAACGTTGGTAAACATCGACGAGACTACACAGCGCAACAACCCAGAAGACAGAAATCTTCATACTCATCGCCCTGATGACGGAGGCAGTATGACCTTTGAAACGTTGGTAAACATCGACCATACTACACGGCGCAACAACCCAGAAGACAGAAATCTTCATACTCTGATGACGGAGGCAGTATGACCTCTGAAACGTTGGTTAACATCGACCAGACTACACAGCGCAACAACCCAGAAGACAGAAATCTTCATACTCATCGCCCTGATGACGGAGGCAATATAACCTCTGAAAAGTTGGTTAACATCGACCAGTCTACACAGCGCAACAACCCAGAAGACAGAAATCTTCATACTCTGATGACGGAGGCAGTATGACCTCTGAAACGTTGGTTAACATCGACCAGACTACACAGCGCAACAACCCAGAAGACAGAAATCTTCATACTCTGATGACGGAGGCAGTATGACCTCTGAAACGTTGGTAAACATCTACCAGACTACACAGCGCAACAAACCAGAAGACAGAAATCTTCATACTCACCGCTGTGAAAACCTCAAATCTTACATGTTAACCTGTGTCTGTTGCACAGAAGTGGGTTAGTTCGTTTTCAAGTGAACAGAATCAGAAGCATTAGAAGACCATTTTCCTTCCAGAACAATTACAATCGGAAATGTCGGAATACGCGTATAGATCAAGTGTGCAGTGGACTACCGTTCGCATATTTAAGTAGAATGTAATTTGAATTATGACTTAGGAATGTCAAAGATTGTTTTCCCGAAACTACGTATTATGGACCACAAAAGATGATTGTGTAATTTTTCGGCTCCATTCAACTCAGTATATGAAGTGCTGAGTGGTAGGTTTCTTGTGTGTATGATAGATAAACTGGAACGGATGTTAAATTAAGTAGCCGTGGTTTATTTTAAGGCATAATTCCATTGTTTTAATGGACGGAGTGAAAAATTTCACGAAACCCATCAGACATGAATCCGCTCCAGAGGCCGAGTTTCCAGTTCGTGACCTCTAGAATATAAAGCAGGATTTCTGTGCACTGACCCTCGACGATTAGTGGCCAGAAAAGGAATATATAAAATAGTGAATCAACGGTCTTTGTCTAGTGGCTGCTGTTAAGGCCTATTTAAAGCACAGTCGCTCAATTTTACTCTGAAAAAGTAACGAAATATGATGTAATAAACAAATAAGTCTATGAAGAACTGCGCTCTTCGGATCGAAATTGTGTAGGCTACTCGTAAATATATATTCAGTGCCGTGAATAATTCAGGAATATTGCTCTCCACCTACACAACTCACTTCATGCATTCTGTACTCACCGTCCCACATAACCAAATACATCGAAGCTGCTTGCTGTTCCACACTTGTAGAGTTTCATTTGTTAATCTCTAATGACGTTTGTCTATACCACTGAGATTTTTAAAAATACCATCGCTGAGAAGGTTAAAGGTGACTTCTGAAACTATTTTATTTAATCAAATAATTTATTTTAATAAATTATCGCTTTATTAAAAATTTCAGGCGTCTTCTCATTGATAGTGGAAGTTAATTTACTTATCATTTATTGTTTAACGGCTCTGTCAATTGCTGTAGACAATTTTTACCCATTTAACCTGTATTTATTTTATTTATTTAGTGTTCTGTCTGACGACAGGTCCATATGAACAGGATCTTTCCATCCTTTTCTCGGACTGGGATCTGTTCATATACGTTCTTGGCAGATGATCCAGAAGTGGTTTGCCATTGCCTTCTTCTGTGTGTGAATTGAGTAATTGTTGGGATGCCACGGAGAAACCGGGGAAGCCCCCGAAGGAAACCTCCGTGTTGCCTAGACCACGGCCTTGCCCAACACAAGTTATAAATTCGGGCACCGCCGGAAATCGAACCCGAGACCTCAGGATTACAAGGCCAGCTTTCTAACCGCTAGACTACCGTGGCTATATAACCTGTATTTATTCTGAAAAAATTGCTAAAATTAACATATTTTCATATGATTAAAATAAGATATCGCATTTGGAATCTTTCTGTGGTATTTTGAAGCTCCAAACCCAAGGTGCAGAAGATTCATATGTGACATGTCAGAAGAGTGGCAAGCGGGAGAAGCTATGAAACGCATGATTTTAATCTCTTGGCATTTGATATCGATAAGTGGTTATACTGTATAATGCTAGACGTAGGTCTATTTGAATATTTATCATGATGGTGGATCAAGGCGTTTTCTGCGTATATAACGTCGCCTTGTGGTCACCCTGATATATGTTGTGGATGATAAGCTTGCTATGCACGCGCAAGCCATAATATGTCTGGATGTAAATTATTTACCTCGTGTTCCTGCACTGCAATTTGGCTTAGCTTTCAAACGATTTTAGAGTGTAACAAATTGGCACCTGTAAGAATAAGGTGTGTGTATCTAAGTATTCAGCCCTGGGGAGGAGGAGATAGGTTTGCTTCTTTTTAATTTTTTTACTTTATTACACCACAAAATTTTACGTTTATAGCTTCTGTCCAAAATTATATAACATAGAAACGAAACCTTTCACTTCATAATTACAAGATAGGTCTCTAACCAAACCTAAAATAGGCCTAATTATTTCATGGGATTGATAGTCAGTAATAAAAAAATTTGGAAATTCAGAAATCTGTATTGGAACAGATAAAAGTGTAGTAACAATATTATTCAAATAACGTTTAGCCATTCACAGTGTAGAATGTGTTTCTTATAACCAGGGCTGCTTGTAAAATAGGTGGTCTGACTGTGAACAGCGGATCAATGCGAACGCATGTAGTTTGAGCTCGGAGGACATCAGGTTCGAACTTCGACCGAATAATCCACTATTCTAAATCAGAAATTTTAATGTCATCCTCTGTTATTCGTGTCAAATACCGGAAAAGTGTCCTTGGTTGTTACTTTGGTTTCTTAACTTAGGTTCATCGGCTTAGATTCTTATACACAGTATTTTGACTTTGGTTCTTTGATTTTTGTTTTTGTTTCTTGACATGGGCTTTTGGGTTTGGAATTTCGACTTAGATTTATATTTTTATTGGTTTATGACTTTTTCACTTTAGTTTTCTTGTGGTTTTACGCATGTTTTTTTTATTTTTTTATTTTATTAATATATCTTTAGTCCTAAAGAATCAGTGTGTTCCTCTTTGGGCTTCATTTCATGTAACATTGCGTTTGCTTCGTCCATTTCTTTTCTTCGGAAGAAAAATCCCGTTACAAAGATTTACGAGCTTCGTACTAAGACGGGAATAAAAAAAGAATAACAAAAAAGGACGTGCTCAAAAACATGTACGATGATATTTAATGGAACGGAATGAAGTAATAACATCAGAATGAAAGATGGCAAAAAACTGCTGATGAATGTAGTGGTTGCATGGATATCGCAGCGTGGTGGCAATAACCATAATTTATTGCGTGCCGCCGCTGCTGCTGCTGCCATCTCACGGCGGTGGTCAGCAGAAGGACATGTTGAGGGACTTCATCATTTTTTCAGCCGAGTGTGTTTAGAAACCACTGAATCAGATCGTAAATATTATCCAGACGGGGATAGACACGAGATACTGTGTTTCTCACCAAACACTGCTGGAGCACTCGTAAGTCTGCAGCTTCCCGCCTTCCCCTTCCTTCATCAATATTCAATTATATTAATTTTTAAGTCGACTGTCTTCTGTGATGCTGTGCCAAGTAGTCTGGTACAATTTTACCGACGTTCCAGAAGTGCTTGCATCCTTCATCATGAGGGTGACTCGCCCTGATGATGGAGGCAGCAAGGGCCTCCGAAATGTCAGGAATCTTCTACCAGATTACACGGTACAACATCCCAGAAGGCAGTCATCTTCATATTCGCAATCTTGAGAAACCTGAAATCTAACCACATTTATTTTTCTTCCAACTTTTTTTTTAATTATTTGCATGCTCCGTTCCACTTCTTTCCATTTTTTCTAATTTGCTGGCTATCCAGTGTCTGTGAGATGCGTTCCATGAATAATGGTTAATTACATTTGCTTATAAGAGGCATTTCAACTGCTATTCTTACGAATACGTAAAATTCTTTGAAGTGATGCATTTCTGATGTAAATAGTACTGTTATAATCGTTTGTTTGTAAACACAGCATGTTAGAATGTTTAATAAATTCCGTATCCTCAAAAATCTTGTTTGATCTGCTCTTGTATATATTTTGTACATCTATTTCTAAATAAATAACTTTTGTTCCCTTAATTGAATAATATAAATTTAACATTTATATGTAGGCATACTATCGATACACAAACCTTAAACAACATGACATTTCTTAAAATAGTGTCTAATATAAAGGTTGAGTTCTATCTAAATATGTCCTGAACAGTTTTAAATACTTTTATAGAATACAATGAATCTCCGTTTAAAAAAGTTAGGGTTAAATCGCACTAATTTACATGCATTTGGATAACTGTTATTGATGCTATTTTGTTGTCGTGGCATTGATTATAGGAGGAATAACATGAAAGTGAATAATTTATTGGTTGCGTTATCTAAAGTAATTTTACTTAAATATCCTGTACGACGAACTGACGACGTCATAAATTACTAAATGAAATCCGTCGGCATTTGTCAATTAGCAGTATAAGTGATGTCATGTTAAACATGAAGTATGACTACCATTCCTAACAGATGCTGTAATCAACAAGAATCTTCTCATACCTTATAAGTCTGTCACCGATTGCCTTATTCTTCATTACTGAAGTTACAACTGTTCTTATTACTGAGTATTCAAAGCTAATAAACAACTAACCGTTTTATCGGTCACTCTGTCTGTCATTATAAATAATATTCCAGTGGTTCCCACATGATTTCCATCCCTGATTCGATTTGAATTAAGAATAAAAGAAAGTTTCAACATCTTCTAAGTCTTCATGTTGATTGATGATGATGATAATCCTGACACACATATCCTTTTTTAGTCTGCAGACGCACACCTGAGGAAGCTCAGTTGGAGTCAACGGGCGGTAAACACAAACAAAAACTAACAACCACTGTTATAATTCCTGCTGTGTAATACATTTAGTATTCATAATTATTGTATGTAGACACCTAAAGGCTGTTATAGTGACAGTCCATTAATCAAACCTAGAACATGTCCTGAGCATCTATTCTATTAGGCTTGTATTGATATTACCATATGTTGTAGGTTTAGAAAATCTGTCTAAGTTATTAGTAATGTTACATCCGGCATTGATCCACGTAATCCAGTAATTATGTGCCTGTTGGTCACAGTCGGATACGATATACACCGAGACCGAGGGTGTAACCATTTCCAGTGTTCCCATCAGCCTTATCTCGGGATGTTGGAAAGTAGATTTGAAGTAGGAAGTGAGATAATTAATGTGGTTTGTAGGAAAATACGGGACCTGTTAATAGTCAAGTCATGTTACTGTTATGTTGACAGCTGTTTTTGTTTACAGTTGAACAAGCAAGATTAATTGTTTCGTCTTAGAGTTATGTACTTTCTTAATAATTTTACTTGTGGCATGTTTGTTCTTTTCACGTCAAAAAATATATTACGTTTCGTGTTTTTGTATTGTAGGGTCTTCTGCCCAAGTTATTTTGATTTTAAATATGAAAACATAATTCCCAAAATAGTGTTTGCGTTCTTGTATGTAGCAGTTTGTGTACGGAGTGCCCCGCTACTCTTTTCACTCCGAACTTTGTAAATAATTAACACTGCTATAAAACACAGTTTGAAAACAGTGTGACGTTTTGTTCTCCTCAGTTACCTTTGATAAAAAAATACAAGCAGGAACAAGTCAGCATCATTGCATTAACTTTTCATGTCGTCACACAATCACGTTGTGCAACTTCGAATGAAGATAGTTGTGTAACTTAACATAATTCTTGCTGTCATACGTCACTAGATTGTTATTCTTTGTGAACGTACACTACTCAACGTGCCAAGAATCTAAACACTGAGCAGCTGTTTTTGGGATAAGAAGGTTTTTCCAAAAGTAAGGTTCAAACAGGTGTGGTATGCAGTAAATATTCACACAAGTGGAAGCTTTTTGCCCGTAGTTGTTGAGGGGGTACCAATATTTTTTTGAACAGCGGGAAGATTGCAGAGAGACTAGGAAGTTGGAAAGGGGTAACATGAAGTTTTCGCTACATACAAGCTCTTCCTCGAAAGAGATAAGAAAAACAGGAGATGGTCATATTAGGCCTCTGCAACAGAACTCGAGCGCTCTGAAAATTAGTAAATGGTGATAAAAATAGTTACTTACATAACAATGCCATCTTATTTCTGAAATCTGAATACATAGTTCACTAAGTATTATTTGATTACAGTCATGATCTTGGTGTACCGCCATAGGATGCTGATATGGTATGTACCATTTAAAATGGAACAAACCAACAACAAAAATCAAGTAAAAAAACAGATCCATCACTATGTAATAGATTTTCTCGATTTCCTCCGTGACACTTTAGTCAAAATGACCTTTGTCGCCAGGCCGCCGATGGCAAAATTTTTCCTTCAAAGAGTAGACCTTACGATTTATTAGCCCCACATTCCTCCCAGTACCACCCTTATCATCTTACAGACACGACATAGTTTATGTAGTTGAGCAGACTGACAAACAAATCCACACATTTTTCATACAGGTGAATCTGCTCACCATAGTTCCTGCAAGTACTGCTTCTTTACGGGCATAGACGTCGAATAAAAGCATTGATCTTGAATTCATCTGTAATAGAATCTGTAAATTTATTAACCGACAACAACCACTGAAATTTATGGATTGCTTTGACACGTTTAGACAATAATTTTAGATGACGAAAAATTATTACACTAAAATTGCCTGATGGATAGTCATAGAATCTAATTACGTAACAAATACATCAGATTACTTTAGTAACTTTGTGGTTCACAGTGAATCAAATAAAGACATTTTAATAAACTAAACCAACACATACGTCAGCATTAGCACTTAGTATATTGGCGAATCTAGTGTATGTGTCAAGTATAGGCCACACTAGGTTTCCCTCCTAAACACAAAACACAGAGAACGATAACAAGGTTAATATCCCGTAATATAACGTGTATACATCTCTTTGAGGCATTCTATATATTTCCCGCGCTACACAACAAACATACTACGTTATTTAAAAGGTTTCGTCACTCATAATAGAAGTACTTCTTAAAGCTGGCTAATGGAAACAGCATTTGTGAAACAGAATATTTTTGCCACCTAGCGTCATAACTAAGAACATTCAGACGTCAAGGGTGCAGCCAGACATATGTCAAAGAAGCAAACATGAAACTGGGTTTTACATAATACAAATATTGCAACATTTCTGTGACCAGATTTTTTGTATTTTTATAGAATAAACCAGCAGAACACCCACTCCAACAGCATCACCTATCTTCCGTGCAGTTTACACCTGTACATTTTAGAATAAACAACAAAATCTTATCAGCAAGTAGGCTGTTTAAAATTCAACTATTTTCTTTTTTACATCTCATCTCTGTTCTCAGAACAAGATAACTTTTTTAATAAAATCTTGTTCGGTTCCTTTTCGACATGCTTCACCGTAGGCCCACTTCTTTGTGGCCAAAAACAACGAAAGCCAAGGAAAAAGTAAGATGTTTAACTGCATAACCATGCAATAGACAGATTGTCACATGCCCAAATTAGCCTACAATCTGCATGTTACAATGTTTCATAATCGCATTTCAGTTCACAAATTTCAGTTAGGTTAACGTATGGAATTTCAAATCGAACAAATGGAAATGTGAGATGTGAAGTTTTCATTGCCATTAAGTCACTGTTGGTATTCTGGGTTGTAACCCCTTGTGAGGGGGTCACAGCAGGAGCGTTAAATGTCGCGGTTCCGATCGAACCCATGTACTGATGGGTCGTGAATCCTGCTAACCACAAATGCACACCATGCTGAATGGTGTGTACTGGACACAAAAAAAAACCCTGTGGATTTGTAAGTACCAGGCAGATTTTCAACCCTAAAGATGCAGGCAATATATTTTTCCAAAACTTTCGTATCTTTCTACAAGCCCACATGGCATTACAACCCAGAAAACGAAAATCGTCAAGCTGAAGGAAATCTACATACCAACATCTCTACTTCTTGGCACACACACTAACAAACCATTCTCTGACATAAAGCTTAAACTTGGGTGGCATTAAACTGGTCGGAATGTTTTTGGTAACCGAATATTAAGCAGGACATATGTTAATATCTTTAGCAATAATATTTTTCACTCTTGGCGGTATCAGGGTTTTGAAATGTAACAAATGTATGCAGTATAATATATGAATAATAAAGGAGGTAGGTTGGTGTAAAACCTACCGCTTGTATACGAAGCGTACGACATTTTCCCACATGAGCATAACTCTTAGCTGTAGAACTTCCCTGCAGGTGGAGTATACAGGTTTATAGGGCCGTTAGAGCCGTAAATAATTCCAGTAACCACGAGTGGGGAAAATCTTGTGTGTTGTGTGCTGGGTGTTGTAATTCAAAACCGTACACAAGGTTCTGAAAAAGCAATATCACTCTCTGTAATAAGCAATAACTTTACCTCGGACACTATAAAGAGAGAGATAAAGAGCAAACCTACTTCTGCGACACGACTTTAGGAAGGCTGTTGGGTTAGACAAGATTTCTGAGAGAGAAGTAAAAATATCTGTGGTGCCTAGAATTTTCCGTCTTCTAAAGTCGCAAATTATCTCGTTTATAGTAGCTTTAAATTTTTCATATCACAAATATGTTTGTTGTTAAGTGGAATTTTTATTTTTTAAATTATAATCATTTTCTGGAAGGACTCTGCTGTTAAAACAAATTCAGTAAATAAACTTTGACAAAGAAAGAAGCAACCGTTGTCTAATTTAATATTTCAACTAAGTCACGTGTTATCAGAAATTTAAGATAATTATCGTACACAATGAATTAAAGCAAACATCAGCGGTGGACAAATATTGAAGCTCTCATTGCCAGTAGTTTATTGACCAGGTCATTTGGCTTTTGTGAGAATTTCTCATGTCACTTGATCTCTTGCCCTAAGAAAGGACACAGACTGAGAAAGGATGTTTGAGAACAGATAGCTGAGGAAAAACTCTGAACCTAAAGGTGGCGACTGACTTGTAACATTTGCCTGTAATGTAATGTGTTACAAATCGAGCATTACACAAGTGAAGACAGCGAACGGAGCCGCTCGATGCGAGCCGCTCACGCTCGCGGGCGCTCCATCGTGTTGTCGGATTTTTCGCGAATCCCTTTGAGTGTTACATTACAAGTCAGTCAGTCAGTCGAGCGGCGTCGTAACGAGCATTCACGAGTTCTTTAAATAACAGTAGCGTATTAAATGGAACAAAGATAACACAACCTCCACGTCCGACATATTGAACGAAATGAATGGAGAACACACGAGCACAGTCGAGCCGAGCGTTCAAAACGAGCATTCGATGCGCCTCACCACATGCTCGCCGCGAATGTTACATTACGAGTAAATGTTACAAGTCAGTCGCCACCTTAAGTAGGAGGAAGTCAAAAAGGACAGGGAAAATTGCAAAAGGAAGGACTTCATAATTTGTATTATTTAAAAAAATTTAAGGTGATAAATAATGGAAGATGAGAAGGGTGGATATGTAGATCGGATACGGAAACAAATTGATACGGCATTATAGTTGTAGAACCTCGCAGGCAAAGGATAATTAAAGGGAAGTTTAGTTTTGTAGGAGGTTATATTAATTTAGCATTAATAAAATACGTTATAAACATGTGAATTTGGATTCATCTGGCTCACATAAGTTATGATGATGGTGATAAATCTCGCATTACATAATAAGGAGTCACAGGATAAATTGTGCATGAACTTCTGAGAAAACCGTGTAGTGGAATTAGGTAACACAAAAATAAAAATAAAAATTGTGAATTTATGACGTAACCTTAACTTGTATTTGATTTCACATCCAAGATAATAAGATTGAATATATGATATATGAAGCTATCATTATAACTTGTTTCCATGTTAGTGTAATTTGATAACGAACAGCTGCTTCGCTCAATTAACAAGATTTTTACTCAGTTTCTAAGTTGGATGATGCAAACAGGATAAAGCATGATAAATCATCACACTGTCTGGAAGTGGGAAGGCTGATTGGTGGCCAGGTGATAATATCTTAATACTTTCACAAATCCACTCTATTAAAATAATCAGGCATATCTATTCGAGCACACATCCATCATGAGGTGTTTGGACAGTAATCTCAGCAGTCTCAAAATACACGTGACTGAGTTGCCAGCTGTTCACTGGGTACGTTTATAAATTATGTAGTAGGCCCTAAGGTCAGAAGCGCAGTTCCAGGTAACACACAACGAAAATAGCGGAATAGTCTGTAGCCTATAAATAGTAGGCGTACAGCAGCATTGGACTTTTGTAGAAACGTGTCGAGTGCGAGAGATCCGCGCGTCACAGAAGTACGTATTTGTAAACATCGGCCATGTTCGAGTCAGTCTACAGTACGCGACTGTAATCTTGAGACTTGCAGGGTGAGGATGTGGGTGAAGTCGGAAGCAGGAAAGGTAGCGTCTGCTATGCAGTAGCCTTTAAAGCAACGGACTTCCTGCATTCCTTGCAAGTCTCCAGATTACAGTCGCGTACTGTACCTGTAACGCTTTAGATTAACGCTTCCATTCATGAGGTACCCCGTTGAAATCTGTATAGTTACAGTCGTTTTATGCACACCCTGGACTTCCACGGGACACTGAAACCTGTAGGCTGAAGAGATACCAGCTGCGAAAAAACGAGGATATCTTTTCGTAACTTCCATCAGCTCCTTCAGTCAGATGCCGATATCATACATTGAAATAGGCTACGTTCGGTTTTTTTCAATATAATCATCTATACTGTGATCGAAAATCACGAAACCCTTATGAAATAGATTTTGGTGGTTGAAATTCAATACAATTCGACTTGATTAAAAACACACAATATCGCTGGAACTATTTTTGGAACCTAAGTTCAAGTAGTGCTATATTTTCGAGACCTTAAACTCCACGTGGCAGTTTTATGTGTATCCGTTCTGTTATGCTTAATACTTCAATGTTATTCCACACTATTTAATGTTAGTAAGTGAATTAAGTTACATGTAGCCCACGAAAGAAACTTACAGTATTTATAGCGGTACCTGAATACTCCGCCCTATTGTAATTAAAATACGAGGATCGGAACAAAAATTATGTTTGTGTGTCATAACGTTTAATTAATATCACAGACTTATAGTGTTAAATAGTGAATGATTTATGATTCAATTATTGTTGAACGTGGCAGAACCACTTCGCTCACCTGCGTGCCCACAGACATTCTATTTATTTATTTCCTACGAGGAAATTGTAAATTGCTTTAGCCTTGTAACAGTTCAGAACATGGGCAATAGTTCTGATGCAACTAAATACAATTCTGACCGACGCATACAAATATTTGCTTGGGCTCAAGTAATGAATTATCCTTCTGTAATTTTAACGCCATGAATATCTTGCGCAGAATAAAGGTGTCAGTTTTTAGAATTAATTTCTCAGATCCTACTGTTTAACATGTTTAATAATTCCTGATATACTGTATAAACAAACACTATATTTTAGCTTGCAACGAGCTGTAATAGAGATGAAAAGCGTTAAACAAGAATTATGCTGTTCGTTTTATGTACGTTGATGTACTGTCATTGGATTTTCAGGATCTGTTGTAATATTTTTATTTTACTGCGTAAATAAAATCGCGGATAACAATAAAGGCACTAGGCCTGCATTTATCATCGTATTTCTACATTTTTGTCTTTTTATGTACAGTGAATAAGATTTAATTATTTAATTTGCATAAATAAAAAATATAACACCCATAGGTTAAACAAATGAGAATTAATACAAACGTTTACTCGGAATAACTAAAGGGAAGACATAGTCGTATACTGAGGATAATATTAAAATGAATTATAAATAAATAGTGTGCAACTATGTGAAAGTGATTTGTCTGGATTAAAATTGGCATATCTGAAGGACTCCAGTGAATACGGTATGAAACTCTTGGTTCTATAAAAATCGGGGAATTCCTTGTCTAAATTAATAGATGTTAGTTCCTCAAGAAAGAATGTTCTCCGTGACAGATAGTGTTCCATCTCATGTAACGCACATCATAATTCTGTTTCGCATTTATAAAATGGAACAAGATGGTTTCTGAGTGTAATTTTACCACGTAGGACTTCCTCGAATTTTTAAATTTATAGATTTAAGTATTGAATTTGATACCTGCTTCTTAAGTGATACTAATAATCTTGTTCGTTAGAATAGGTTTCTTTTTAGTGGGAATTAGCTCTTTTGTTGTGATGGAGATGATCTTAAAAATTAGACGGTCATGACTGCAGGTGTGTGATTATAGGCGTGTACCAAGTTCCAAGTTGATGCATGCAGTTACGTTCTGTGCAAGTCTATTTATCGTTACATTCAACAAGTATTAATCATAAATATTTTTATTATTGTTCACAAAGTTCCCGCAGATCAACTTGTGTAGCTTTCTTGAACTTGTCCACTTCCTATGCTTTTTATAAATCTTTCCCAGTTCCTTTGGGTGTATCGAGCCACGCCCTCGCCACAATGTTCATAACCTATCACAAGTCAGACGTGAAAAATTAAGATGTCGATGGAACTGTTAATCATTCTCCCTCGTCTTTGTTACAATCGCTGGCAAGAATTATAAACAAGAAGATTACAATACAAGGCACAAACAAAGCGACCGATGAATGATAGTGTTCAGACCAGGTTGTCTAAATGTTAAGAAACTTGTTATGTGTAATTCTATTGATGTTAAATGTATCACTTTTCAAGTCCTTCATTCGTGTGTCTATCATTTTTCCTTAGCTCAAATTCCTTCCAGGTTTTATTCTTTCTGCTCTAAATATGTTAATAAGAATGTAGTCAGATAATTTTCTTCATTTGCAACTTTTGATGTGCTAAATAAATTTAAGATCTTTGAGAATTTCATCCTGAGACGCCCTTCACGTTCGGCCAACGCTTCGTACGTGTGTGTATCAAAATTCCGTTTCGCAAGAGTCTAATTGTAAATCGAAAGTAGTGCATGACTTCAACACCCACGGACAAACACATTTAGATCTCTCTGGCGTCTTACAACATGGGGCCCACAGTCCGTGCCATTATTCAAATGCTATGAATCTTGCTGTCTTCGCACGTTTCAGTCTTCTCTACATCCCTCATTAGTAAACTTTAATAAATTTCCAGACCGGAAGCTTTTCCTTTTTTGCATGTCACATACTGAAGCTCAAATTTCCTCTTTTCTACCAGTTAAGTTAAATTTAAAATTGCTTTCAATTGTGTGCATAATGACTATGGATGCATATGTTGTAATAAACTTGAACTAAACCTTTAAACGTGCTGTTGTTGTTTATACAATACTATATTATTACTTGTCGTTTTATATGAGTGTAAGAAACTTGGTCTTTCTCTGTAAGTAAAGAACACAGACTGGGGATTATTGATGAAAGGATGCTAAAAAGAATATTTAGACCTAATGGTGATAAAATGACAGAAGGTTGTAGAAAACTTCTCTGTGAGGAGCTTAATAATTTTTACTCTTGAACAGATGTTATTAGGATGATGAAAAAATGAGTTTTAGATGGGTGGTGCATGAAGCACGCATGTGACATAAGAAATACGGACAAAATCTTAGTTGAAAGGCCTGAATGAAAGATACCACCACGAAGAAAAGGCGTAGATAGGAAATGGAGAGTGATGTGGCTAAGAAATGAAAATCGTGGCGATCTCTTGTTAACACTGTAACGAAACTTCGGGTTTCATAAAAGGGTGGGATTTCTGTCATTTTCTCAAGAGGAGCTCTGTTTCATGGAGTTTGCTGGTTGGTTAGTTATTTCATTAGTTAGTTGGCTAGTTGGTTAGTTTGTTAGTTGTAATCTATGAGTCCACTTTTATTCAGTTTGTTTCCTGTAAGCTGTGCGTCCGTAGTTACAATAATGCATGCCGTATTCATGCATTTTACACCTGACATGCACTGATTGAAATCTTTTTGCTGCCATCCAAGGGCAATGACTGCTTTTGAGTCTCAAGGATTCCCGTCTGTTATTTCTTTGTCTCCTATGGTTAAGCGTAACATTACAAACAGTAAGTAGCTTCGTTAAATACAATTATTTTTCAAATACTGTTTAGCGGTCTATTTTTCTTGTACTTACAAACTATTATCACAGATAAAGACGGCTGTCTTCTGAGTTATTGCACCGTGTAGCCCGGTAGAATTTCACCGATGTTTTAGAGGCGCTTGCTGCCTTCATCATCAGGGCAATTTGTAACAACCCAGAAGACAACCATCTTCATACTCGCCGCTGTGAGAATATCAAGTCTCAGTCATCAGAGATCTTTTAAGACGGAATGTAGAACATGTATCCCCAATGCAAGAACGTTAAGACCTTAGATGAGTGCCGGATGCTGTTAAATCCTTAGGTCTCTCACCCTCTCTGCCACTTCTGGCGTGCAGACTGCTATTTACGCCTCTCTAACAAGGTTTTACCATTACATTTATCTCTGTTAATCGTGTTCCTCAGCTTGTAGCCTGGCTGTCCCGAGCTACAAGACGGGGAACATCAGCTACAGGAGAAGAAAAAACTCTTCCATCTATATGATGTACCTCGTTACGCCTACTCACTCCTTTCTTGCTGTTACAGCATTGTGTTCTGACATTTATTTATGTCAGCTCCCTCTCCATCTTCTGTGTTGTATTATCGTTGGGGTGTATGGAAACAAGTAGATTGTGGCTTTACAAAATGCCACGAGAAAAAATAGAACGTGTCAAGTTGCTAGGGGTTCTGCTTTTCTGTTACTTATATTTCTCGTCCCTTTGTATGCAGTAAAGAAGAGTGGAAAGTTATCCATATCCTTGGTCTTACCGTATCTAAACCCCCCCCCCCCCCCGCCGAAAATATTTTACTTATCTCAAAGCCATTAAATCACATTTTAACTTTCCGAGCTTCCTCATTCTGGAGCTAAAATGTAAGACGTATAGTTGAGACCAAACACTAGCACACAGAGGTAGAGAGGAGATGAAGCAAAAGCTTTAGTTTAAAAATAGTTCATTCTGAAATGTTTGTGCACTTTGTCAGAAACGCAGAACTGTCGCAATTTTGAAACTGAAACAAAGATAGAAACTATTTATTATGTGCGCTTCATCAGGCCAATATGCGACTAGTTCACATTAGTTACTAAAATGTATCTTAATACCTCACCGTTAAATACCCTATGCTACTCGTGACATATATTAAACACATGTCAGATGTCATGTTACAAACAATCGCTATTCACAACACTTAGATAAAAATCATTCGCGCAGAAGCCATGTTTTGTTCCATTTTATCAAAAAATATTTTAATAAGAGTAAAATATTTGCAAGGTCTGTGTCATACAAAATTTCATATCCAGCGTTCAGTAGCTTCGGTTGCTCACAAGTTCACCCCATGTCCATGTTCATGATGGTACTTAAAATCTAATAAAATGAGGTCGTTATCTTGGGCAGAATGAGTGTACAGTTTCGTAAAAACAATCAATGATGTATAAGTAAAGCTGTTCCAATATACGCCATGTTGGCTCTTGAAAGGGATGGGAGGTATAGCTTCTACTAATTCTTAACCTTGGCTCTAGATAGGGGTGAGTGCTCAGTGGTAGTAACGTTCTGAGTTTTAATGTTTGCTGGAGTAGGGGAGAACGGGGGAATGGCGGTCAGGCACTTTTCTGACGAACGGTACCAAATAGAAGCTTCAATCTGGTGCTGACATCCAGTGCTTGATTCGGTGAAAATCAACAGCGAATTCCGCCATTTACTTCTGGTGCAGTTACCTAGATAGTTGCATGTTTCTGTTTTGTGCTCCAGTGATCTAATACTTTACATTGAAATATCTGAGGTGAGTGAAATTTCTTTGAAATATATGAATTTTTCTTGTGAGTGTTCATAACATGCGAGAGTTGGATGTTATAACTACGTAGATGGTTATGAATAAATATGTGCTAGTTCACGGCAACACGCATTTCGTTTGAGGTTACGCGTTTGGGGTAATAGCGGTCAAGGATCTACATTACCTACGATGGGTCCATGGACATATTGCAGAAAAAGCAGAGGCAAGAAGAACTCGAAGATTCTGACAGGGACACCCATGAAGGGTTCTTTAGGAAGCAAGGCATTAAAGAGAAATGCAATAGCACAGAATAGAAGTAGGCAAACAGTAATATTTCCAAAGAATCTGTGTTTGAGAAAAAGAAATATAAATGAAAAACACACTTAAAGTGAATGAAGACTTCTGTCTTAACTATCTATTTTCTATCTTCTATCTTAATTATCTATCTTCTGTTAGAATTTGTACGTTCAAATTATTTAGACGTGTACACATTTTGTAAACTAAGATTATGCCTATTACTTACTAAGAAAATACATTTTATTCACTGATTATCTTATTTACTTCAGTGACATCTTGAAGCTCAAATAGTGACCGTCATTACCCCTAAGGGTGGGGAATACCGGGCAAAGCTACGCCTACAGTTATCATTTCCTAGAGAATTGTTGTTGCGTTCAACGTATTTTATACTGCATACTAAAGAAGTAGACCCTTCAGACTAAATGCCAGTTTCTATAAAGTTTCAGCTTTGTGCATACTTTTCGTTTTATCTACCTTTTCCCTTAAGTGACCGCCATTGCCCATTCTCCCCTATACCTTAGCCTCCACAATCTCATATTATTCCAATTATGCTATTTTTTAAACACATTATGTTAGGAATCTAGCGGATTTAAACATGTTTCTCTAGTAGAGGAAGAGAATTATGTTTGACGCGACTCCTGCACAAATTCATGTAAGCATCTGAAAGTTTTGAAATGTTTTTTAAAAGAAACTAAAATAAATAATTTTATTCAACCGGATCTGGCCACAAGAAATTACAAAATAATAAAGTTCTTAAAATCTGAAAATGTTGAGCATGCAAGTGACTTTTCGTCAGCAGGGTCGGGACTTTATTGGCGAATCAAAAGACCGCTTGAGGCGACACGTTTTAAGGGATAAAAGATATCTTGTTTAATGTAAATTAATTTCTGCTACTCACTTGTTCACGCCATTACCATTAATTAGCAGTGATGTAAACACATCACGTAACATAGCAAATAAAATTGTGACCTGCGGCGCTGGCATTGTTACATAATTTTGTATCTTAAATTGAGTGACTACGACGAAATTTCTCGTCGTCTGAGACGGAGACGCTTGCACCGGCCCCGCAGAAAAAAGTATAAAAATTATTCGAATGTGCATAAAAACCTGGCCGTTCGGTTGGCGCATGTTGGGATCGTTAAATAAACGACTGGGCACATGCAAGAATACATGTTCTACGAAGGCCGCAGAGTTATCCAAGATTTCTCCATTCAGCCAGAGCCGCATGACCGTCTGTGTAGCTCTCTTTTGCGCAGCCAGTGTGCTCCGTTGCTTTAATTTACGACTATGTCATATTTCGCAACTTGCACGCTGGTAATTCCTGGGTGGGAATTTATTACCATGGCTGTCCCGCCTGGATCATTAATCATTACTCTCCTCCGACTCTCTCTTTCTCTCTGTAACCTTCCTCACTCTTTGCTGATCTTCAACTTCTTTCTTCTGCGGCGTGCCACACAGTACTCCACAGGGACCAACGAGGAACCCACCAAGCGCTGATTCAGTAATAAAAAATACCGCTTTGTAAAAAGTTGCTCACGTATTTCATTGGGTGTTGCTAGCTTAACGGTAACGTCGTGAGTCGGCTGTTGGTTCTGTAATGTGTTTGAACACTCACTAACGGATCTTACAAAGTACCGAAACCTTGCTCATGAAATATAAACAGCGAACAATAAGTCAGAAAACAGTGATTTTATTCAGATCGATTATTGATTATGGTTGGTTTGCTATTGTATAATGCATTTATATACGCGCAATGTAGTTTATAAAACAATGCAAACATGGTGGTGTGAAGTACAGTTTTCTGCTGGAGGCCGAAGGACATCATTAGAGATTTTATGCTGACATTTACTTGAGAATAATTTAATATCTCGGAGGAAGTAAGTATGAATAAAGTAAGTTGTACGAAGTTCTACAAAATACATTTATCTGCAAGTGAAGATGTGGAGCGCTTCGGTGCACGTGTTATTTCCGTTAAAAAATAATTACTACTTACGGACGATAGTCAATCATGCCTCATTTATTGTTTGGCTTTTATTGCAATGGTTTCAGCAGGGCATTACGATGTTCTCCAGTTGCAGCCTTCCACAACGCCAAGGTTTACAACTACTACTCCGTGGCACTACAGCCCTTTTGTAGGGCCTTGGCCTCCCTAACGAGATTCATCCATTTCCTCCGCCCTCTAACTCCCATCTTCCTGATATCCTTATTTCCATTGGACCAGTCCGGCTTCTTCTCGTGTCAGGTTTCTGTACAATTAGTTTTTTCCGGGATGGGGCTGTAAACCGACGCCCAAGCCCCAACCTGGAAGACTAAGCCTCCGAATTTCTATCCCCCGAAGACAGGGTGGCCCATTGGGTAGCTCGAGTACCTCGGGATCGCCACTTCCCGTTCCCTGAGGATACAATGCCAAGTATAGGTACCCATAATAATAAATTGTATGTTATCGTTGTTGTTTCTATGGGACCTAGATGGTGCTTGATCTCTCACTCGTTAAGACATCTTTATGTCCAATTACATTATAAGCCCATGCGATCGTTAAGAAGCTTTTCACTAAAGTAGGTCTGCTAACCTTATTCTTAAATAACCGATTACAAATGTTACAATGGCCTGAAAATGTTAATTATATTTATTTTGCCCATCCCTGTTATTGTCCATGCCAGTTTAGTTGGCGTTTGCACTACATAGTAGTAATTTTAGCTCGGCTCGTCACGGCGTGATTTATGCAATGGGACAGCAAAACAGGTATTCAGAGGTCAGAAAACATTCTGCGCGGCAGTGTTCGCTCCACTGTTACACGTGTAGAGTTCGCGCGAGTAGTGGTGGCACCTAAATGCGCGATGTGTAAGCCGCGAGAGGGGAGTTCGGTAGTAGTGGAGGTCCCACAGCCTCAGCTGCGGTGACGCACCGATCTAAACACAGCTAGAGCTACAAATAACTGAAGCTGACTCCCCTCTAGCACGTGTTTCGGACGGGTCCATCTCTTACGACCAAAATCAGTCCTTTGCGCAAGTGCCAGCACTTCTCGCTCGGCCTCTACACTGCTCATACTGTGCGTGCAAAGGAGAAATGTTATTTTGGCCGGTAGTACTGAACAGAGCATGTGGGAACTTTTTTCCGTCCCCCACCACGCGGCCAAGATAAATGACGTGATATCAGTAGGGGAAAGTACCCGAATGTCGGATACGTTCCTATTATTGGACACTCGGATCTTCAGTAAGTACGTGCAAGAATGTACAGACTCTCGTTTGTGACCCTAATTACTTTAAGTCACTGCGCAATATTTTCTCTGTGCAGATAGTTACTTGATGTAAACCATAAGTGACGCCATGCCAAGTTATGCGATTTTAGATAATCTGACTATTTCCCATGATTTTATACGTGTGCTTGAAACAGAAGTGTGAGAATTGTAATAGCTCACATCTTAAAATTTATTTTGCACACTTCGATTGCAGGTCTTTCATTATTTAATACATATTTATGCCGACTGCAGACGTGCCACTAGCATATCCTTAAAATCGGACAAAGTGGAGTTACAAATTCCGGTTTTCGAATGTTAGAATTAGATTAAACTTGTTTAAATTTTTAGTATTAAGTTTCCGGAGTGCTACAAGGCAGAATAGGAGAAGTCGAAATAGTTTGCAATACGGTCTGCTGTTGAGCCATGCGGAATAAATAAAAGGAATTTGTAAAGGCGTCGAAGATTCTCAAATCCCTCGATCGGGTGTCGAAAATAATTTTGATCACAAAACAAAGCAAATAGCTGATCGCTTGAAAACGGACGGACGAACATTGACGGATGATGAGAGCAGGCAAGAAGTTCGCGTATTGTTTACAAAAGTTCCGATCAGACTATTGCGGAGAACGAGGAGCTATGATGGGTCCAAGAATTTTTCGTTGGAACTGAAAAGAATGTAAATGTGTCCGATGCACTGATTAGAGAATGATTTTCTCGCTTTTAAAACTATTACAGCCCCAGTCTTTAAAGAGTACCATTATGATGACACTAAGTGAACTTATAGACTGTACATTTTATCCTAATGACTGCTGATATTTGATTTTCTTGTTATTTTTTTTGTTGGTTTCATTTAACACTCTAAAGACAATTCAACATTGAAACCCACTTGTATTCGATATTAAGAACCATTTTGGAAACCTTGAAATTTGGGTTTGTGTGCCATATCTTTCATTAGTTAAGACAATTACGTGTAATGTACCAAATAGTATAACAGGCTGAAAGTAGAATAGAAATCCTAAAACATATTTTATTAGTGTTTTTTAAATTGCTTGCAATCCACAATATAATGGCAAAAAAATGTATCCAATATTTTGGTACTTTTCCCTACACCATTTTTGCATTTCATTGCTAGTATAACGCTGTTTCGGCAAACAATTCCATTGCTTTCCCGTTCTTTTCTTAGGTTTAACAATGACTGCTCTAAGTTCCCATGATCCGGTGTCTTAATTATACGTTTGCAAATGTAATCAAGACAGGTATCGTGAGGGTTGGGTAGCTTTACCTTGTCAGCAGGCGCGCGGATCATGATTGAAGTTTAATGGCCAGAGCAGGCCGAAGTGACGAAAGGTGGAACAGCTCGAACTAAGGAAGATAATTGAAAGTAGGCTTTGGCTTCAGGGCACTACAATAATTCATAAGCCCTTTCAGAGTTTTCGAGATCTTTTCATATAACAGATCAAAATGATATTCATGAGGAAAGCAGGAGAAGACTAAATTCCGGAAATGGTTGCTACTTCTCAGTTCAAAATATTTTGTCTTCCCGTCTGATTTCTAAGAACCTAAAGATTAAACTACATATAAAAAAACAATTTTGTTTCTTGTTTTGTATGGGTGCGAAACGTTGTCTCTCACTCAGAGAGAGGAACACAGATTGCAGGTGTTTGAGAATAGGTGCTGAGGAGGATATTTGGGCCTAGGAGAGAAGACGATGGGGCATGGAGAAATCTTCATAATGAAGAGCTTAAAAATTGATATTCCTCCCCCAATATTGTCAGGGTGATTAAGTCGAGAAGAATGAGATGGGCGGTGCATGTGGCGGGCATGGATGGGACAAGAGGTGTGCACCAGGTATTGGTTGGGAAGCCTGAGGGGAAGAGACCGCTGGGGAGACCTAGACGTAGATGGGAGGATAATGTCAGGCGGGATCTATGAGAGATAGGAGTTGAAGGAGACTGAATTTTGTTGACCCAGGACAGGGTCCGGTGGAGGGCTTTGGTTAATTCGGTGATGAACCTTCGGGTTCGGTAAGCCATCTAGTTAGTTAGTTAGTTAGAAACATTACATATGTACTCCTAAATAGTAACCATGTTTGCAGTTCATCAATTCGTTACTGATAAATTTCTGTTGTGGTACCCAAATCGGTATTCGATGAGAATTATACACTAATTTAATACCATTCCTATAAAGTTAAGCAATTTAAGGTGTGGGCAGAGAAGGAACAGCCTCCGAGTTAAAGGGGCGTAATTAGTCTCTACGTTTTCATAGCCTGTAATAGCACCGTACTGAAATGAAGTACTACTGGCACCTACTGAAAACAGAATTTAAAATCGAGAAGACAGTCAAATCCATGAATTTAAAACAATGTTTCACTCGTTTCAGTAAACATCTGCACTTCATTTATTGTAAAATTATCTGATTCGCTCTAACTCTTGAGAAATGAACTGTTTTGTTTTGAAGGCGGAATTGACAGATTTGTTGTTTTTAATCTCTTCAAAAAAACATACAGCCCCGACTACAATGCTGATTCAGTTTAAAGGAAATCTATGACCTGTCGTATCCAGAATGGCAATGCTTATGATGAGTTTAAGAATTGCAGCGCAATGAGCTTCACTACAGCTTCTGTGTGTATGGTGCAATGCCGAAGCTGGTTTTCGGGGCTGTAACGCGATGTGGCCTTTTGGTACATAACAGGTAACAAACAGCCTCCAGCTTCCGTTTACTTGGAGTCTCCACTTCACAATAGTGATTTGAGATCGGCTAGGAATGTGCAATGAAACGGCAAATCAGGTATTTACGGTCTGTGTTTGCTCCTTTGTTCCACGTGTACATTGCTTGCGCTATGAGTGCAACAAAAAAATGCTGTTTTTATGGTGGTACTGAACAGAGAATGCGCACAGCGTGTCATATTAAACGTTTCCACATTATTTTTTATGTAGCATGGTGAACTGGAAGTTCATTACATTGTTCCATCCAGATGTTTTTTTTTAAAAAAATTTCTATGGGTATAGTTATTTGGTTGTCACAACGGTTTTCGCCAAATTTTCATCCCATTATCGATTACTTTAGTTTGCCGGCATCTGAGCTTAAAAGCGGAATTGCCACGGTAAAAATGCGTAAATAAACAAATTTAAAATCATGTTATTGGGTTACTTAACAATAATTACCTTAAGCCTCAAACGTAACAAGTGATTACGATCCTTGTTTTTAAACTACATTTATATAATTGACCATAAATTTGTTTCAACATGTTTAGGACTAATGTCCAAATGCAAATGCATCATTTTTAAAATGTATTCCGAACATAAATTCACTCCCATCCAAGTCAAAAGTACGTTCCCCCAAAAGCAGCACTTTTTGTGTATTTGCGTTTAATTAAAATCCCGAAATGGATGTACTGGATGCAAGCTGAAATAATTGCGGTTAAGAGTATCCATTGGTAATAAATTACATTTTAAAAAAAACAAGACAAGAACACGCTTTTCCTTTTCAAAGTAACCGAAAATCCTACAAATTTCATAATACCTTTCATACATGCAAATGTGAGCCTGCCTATTTATGAAATGAACAAATGGTGCCAAGATTTATGAGTTATATAATTATGTTGTAAAAGAAACAGTACCCCTTCTGCCTGTAACATGTATAGAGGCGGGCTATGAGGGTCGAATTGTAAGTGTAAAAAGTTCCCGTGAGCACGTCAAGTGAGAGAAAGGGAATGTACCGTAGCGTGACCCTAAACGACGTGATTGCCTCACGTCACGTGATATTTTACGTGACTGACATACGGCTCCACCTGTACATCAGTGTGATTATAATGAGCGGCATTGTTAGGCCGAAGGCACTTTTTCATACGCACAGGCAAAATGAAGAGTCTAGGAGCTTTAAGTGTGATTAGTTGCAACTGTGGGTGTTCACAAACCTTGGAGAAATATATAGACACAAATCGCAATGAGGAGTTCTCATTCATTTTGCTAACGTGCTAAATACACGTTAGGCTAACTTAATTAAATGCGTGTAATTAGCAGCAGTGAGATTGGTATTGATAAATTAAGTAACGTGAGGAATAAATTGATGTGTATTAAGATAGTGGATTGTTCGTTCACCTACTGACGGGTTATTTAAAGGTGTAAATTACGTAATGTAAGCTATGTTGGTGGTAATACTCTAGAAGGAGGATACTTCACGCGCGACGTTTCGAGAGCTGGCTCTACTCTCGTCTTCGTTATACTGACGGATTTGTATTGTCTTTTGGAAGATTAGTCGGTAGAATGGATACCGAAGCCTAAACGCTTTGAACATTGTTTTAAAGAAATTTACAGTATAATTATAATTAGTTACCTGAAGTAGTCATCTCTGTTAACACAACAGGCAAACACTGATAATTCAATTCAATAATAATGAAAAATATTACAAAAAGAGATTAACTAAACTTATACATGTATAGTATTAAATATAACTGCCAAGTACAGGCGAACCCAAAATAGAAACAATATTAACACGAAGCAAAATAAATGAATAAATATAAATAAAAGCAAATAATCAACCTATGGAACACTAATATAAATGTAAAATGCTAAAGAAGTACAAGGAACTAATAACCAAGCTAGATCATCTATCAAGACAACTTATCTAGATCATTTCCCTTATTGAGAACGTGCCCCCAAGGGAGAAAATGTTTATGCTAAATACCTAAATACGTCCAAAGATTTACATACGTCATTTGCAGCGATGACGCACCTGGCTGAAGGACTATGTCTTAGTGCACTGCTCACATTAAAAGTAGAAAATTCTCTTATTTGCCTCGTCGGCACACGTAAACCAACAGCGTCCATAATGGAATGGCAATTTATTTTGCCCTTAAAGACATTAACAAGAAATAACGCATCGATATATATACACCTTTCGATAATATTTTGAATAGAGATTAAAAAAGACAGCACCAACAAATCTGGATAAATAACAGAGTATCCAGGAGAGAGATGATGTTTCATTACTATTGTTTAATAATACTCTATGAACTGCATGAGTTTTACCGTCGTAACATACGACCTATGTTAGGGTCATAAGAAATTTTAAGTCGTAAAAAATTTGAAACCACGCAGAAGCGGTGTACTAGAAACTGGCTAAACCAGAGAGAATCATCAGTCAGATAAAATTAGAGCCAGGTGCCTACAAAATACCAATCAAGAAGTTACATATGCTGCTCCGGACAGTAAGATGTAGTATTTGCTATCCGAAAGCTACTGACAGTAGATACAATTTCGAACGGGCATCAAAACTGGACAAAATATGTTATAAATAATTCTACTTTGTTCACAGAAACAATCTTCAGGATGTGAGAGACATGCAGACTGATCTCTCTCTTTCTCTTTTATTTTCATAAAGTAAATAATACATGGAAGATGCTTAAATTTTCTAAATTTGGTAAGTAGATAAGTTTCGAGAGTTATATTTTAAGGCATGTTTCACCTCGAAGTGGACAACATTTCTTGCGCAGGCCCTTTGTCTTAAAAGCATTCGCGATAACAGAAGATCATATGGTGAGTGTATAATAAATTCAATAAATGAAATTTATTTTGGAACTGTCGCTCAACTTAACCAACTGATAATTCTACGAAAGAACACATAGACGTTTATGTCATACAGGTAGCCTATCGATCGCGCGATACATGGAATTGAGTACAGGTTTACGTCATTATTATTATTAATATCAGTACTAGTTTTGTTTCTATTTTTCACATTCGTTAAACGTGACGTTCTAATTTATAACTATTAAATAACTAACTCCATGGAGCAGAGTTATTGATAAGCTAATACTCGTTCAGCTACTCAGGAAATTATCCACCTATCATGGAATCTGAAGGCTCATTGCCGTATTCTAAATAGCGTTATAAGCACATACTAGCAATATAAACAATCTCAGACACAGGTTGAAATATCTCATGAAAATTCACATCACCATCCTTGAAACTCAGTTCGTGAACCTCGTGAATGTGTTAACCGCTAGCTGTGTGTTCTGATAAGGCAAAATAAGGAATGAGGCATGCAAATTACATCATCAGATCTTATCCGAGGTGCAGAAAATGAAAGGAAGATGTAATAAATAGTCTGAGTCAGCATAACGTGACGTGTTTATTGCAGTGAAGCAATTATTCTGTACAACACGGGAGCAAGCTAACTAACAGACTGACGTGGTGGAGGGACTATCTTTGTTTCAGTCCAAATGCGCAATGCAGTCGTTCCCAACCTGTGTTCCGCAGATCACTGCACATTCCGCCTCATAACAAACGTTTATGAGACCAAATACTTTATATTCAAAGACCTTTAATTCATTGTCGTATGAACTTCTCAAATTATAATTCATATTATTATTTAATAGTTGGTATACTGAGTATGTGTTCTGCTGCCAAAAGTTTTCAAAGTCATTCAATGAAATTTATTGTTTGGATAGAAAATTAAATTGGTAGATTGAATGTGTTTCTAATCGCCAGTCACGATAAGATTTCTAACAATATCAAATCATAAGTTTCTTTTGCCCTCAATGTACAGGAATAACGCTCAAAGCGCAAGATTTCGTCTCTTTAATCTATGTGAGAGCATCCGGAGATTGAATGGGCCCTGGAGCCGGTCGGAATATAGTGACCCCTGCCAGGAATCGAACCCCTATCGTCCAGTCCGTAACAAATTACTTTATTAACCGACCATGACGATCTCTTACAAGTAGTCGAAGGCCTACACAGAGAAATTTATTTCTAATGTGGTTATGAATGTATACAAGTTCATTGTAAGGAACCCGATCCAAGTGGACCTGGGACTGTGTTATGATTTTCCTCAGGAACCTCACTCCTACCTGAACCCTTAATTCACGCCTTAAATTTGAAAGCTAAAGAAAACACTTTTCATTTCGAAGATACTAACGGCACATGGACGTATCATCTACCAGTATTCAAGGTTGTCTGCTTTTGTGATTTGAATTCAGAAACCTAATAGACTTTCGGCATTTGCTGAAAGGCCTAACTAATCTATTTCAAAGCATGTCTTGTTGACGGTGGGAATCTTTCCTTATTCGGTTGTCGGTGCGTTAGTTGTTTCCTCAAGACCATCACATCAGAGCACAATCTGTAAGGAAGACTCCGTGTGACAGGTCCACAAAGGAGTTGACAAGTTCCATACATAAAGCAAAAGGGCAGCTGTTGGAGAGGGAATAACAATAGGGACATAAGAAGTGCTTCTCTATGTAAAAAAGACCAGTTGCTGCTCTCTTACAGTCTTTGGCGTGCCTTTCAAATCAAGGTGGCACAGTTCGTCCACAGCATGAGGATTCAATGGTGTATGGAGTCGCCATGCCTCTCTATTATTGATGGGTATGTTAAAGAGGGCTTTGAAAAATAAAGACTGCAGAAGGAGGGGGGGGGGGGCTGAGCCCCTTCCCCCCACTCTTATGGCCACACACAAGCCTGTCAGAGTTCACTTGTTTCTGCGTCGATTCATTCTTTCCGTCTGCTTTTTTATTTAAAGTCTGAAAACCTACCACACACAGAAGGGGTGCCGCCAACATGACTACCCCACTTCAGGTAAAACCATAACAAAGCGACTCGAGTTCATGCTGAAGGTGTGTTAGGATTATACTGGCCTATATGCGATGCCATTAACCCTCTTTCGCACCAAACAGACGAACTTCACGACAAGAATGCATCACCTCTATCATGAACAATTTTAGTCAGAAAACTTGAATGTAAGCGACTGCTAGTCTTACGCTAATATCAAGAGAATAATATTAAAATTGTTGTTAAAGAAACAGCGTTTTCGGATTGGATTGATTAGATTAAACACTGGTTTTTGTGAACTTTCCAATTATATAAAAAGTGGATGATTTCTTGAAGAGTTGAGCGACTATCAGCTTCTAAAAAGGAATGCGATTCGAAGAGTTATTCCTATGCGTAATTCGATACTATAATCCCATATCTTTGTTCGAGTAGGTGAGGAAAACTACGATAAATCTTTGGATGGTCGGCTCTTTAGCCGAGAAATATACTACTCCCATATGACAGTTTTCGTTCAGAGCAAGTCATATAATTTCACCTTTTAAAGTGATTATAATTCACTCATAAACTATAACAACATTTTTGACTCATATAAACATTTGTGCATAAGCAACGTATCTCCAACCGAGTTAACATATGTTAAAATTAACTTAACAGCCTGAGGTGGAATGTAGGTCACAAACATCCTGCGTTCGGCAATCGAAAATAATACAAATAATGCTAATGTGGTATTAAAAGGATTAAAGATTGCTTAAGCGACAAGGTTGAAAACATCTATTAGGTTGTGATAAAATTAATCTCGAAGCTTTCGATTATTGATATTGTTCTTTCGTAGGCTTAATAGAGATCATTAGATCTTGAACTGATACGAAAATATGTAGGTCAGTAGTAGTGCTAGCACTTTTAAGCTGTGTTTTGCCCCACGGAGTACAAAAATGAGGACTTGGACACATAAATCATCTTGACATTTTATCAAAGATAGCAGTCTGTTGTGATCTTCTAGCAGAATTCAGCTTCAATTTACTGTGTTTAATATTTCAAAAGTAGCGACCGATCGGCTATCCTCTTATTTCGTATTGGGCAATCCTCGGTTACAAATCGTGGTCAGGAGACAGGCTATACTGATTAATGGTTTTCCTCAGCCCTTCCAGGCAAATTCCAGGGGTAATAGCACTTCCTTCAACGTCCTTTACAGTTAATTATCTGCTAATCGTCCTTTATTTATTCGATGCAACTTTGTCATATAATCTGAGCTTTTCGAAGCATTCTTAAACATACCACAAAGTGAACTATGCGATAAATGGGCTAATTCCTGAAACGTTGTCCTTGTATTTTTCGTTCTAACTCCATGAACTACAATCCTACTTCCGAAGCAAATAGCTAACACCCACCAGATCATCGCGTGCCCTAACTCTTTCTAGTGTTGACAGCTAACATCGATAAATCAATGCTATATTATTTCGTGAAAATTCATTCAATACCGATATGAATTCAGCGTATCGATTAGCGTGTGATTTATTGGTGGCATAAAGTTGCTACTATTTTAAGATGGCTGTCTTCTGGGTTGTAGCGCAGTGGTAGATGTTTACTGACGTTTCAGGCGTGCTTGATGACTCAATAATCAGAATGGTGAGGATGAGAAGCCAATTTGTTATTTGATGTATTAGGCAAAGGAACCTCAGAAAATTTATATTATTTTAAAGGAAAAATATCGTATAGAATTATAGAGTAGAATGGTAATATTAGTGTCGTCCAACCTCGAAATGTTCGTCTAGTCGTGGCCATAATATTAGACCATATCTATAAAAGAAAGCATTTAAGTAAACATATCTCAACGTCTTCCTTTCTATAAGTTGCCTGAAATTGTTATGCTGGGCTTATATTCATATTTTCTCTGGCTACAGGATTATGCTCATAAGAGATATCCAGTTTGTGCGATACATAAATTTGTCCATCCCTTAAAATAAAGTTTCCAAAAGCTCTAAAATATTGGACTCATCAATTGCCTCACACTTTAAATCTTTTCATACATGCAGCTTGAAAACGATTGGAGAACAAGTCAGACATTTACTTTGTGTGCAATTACTTTGGCAAATTTCGCCGTCTGCTTTGATCTTTCTGTGTTTCTACCTTTCAACAACGGACATATTGTTTCCACTGATGTTTGTAGTATGAGGAAATAGACATTTGAGTCAGAATATTGAAAAGCTAAATGATAACTACACTGCATGGGATGAATAAATTTTAACTCTGTAATATTTCAGACTTAATATTTAACCTAACTACAATTTTTTTTCTCTCTTTTCCGCATTTTGTTCTGTTGCTTTTTTATCAATAAGTCTTTAACTTATGCGACTTTTCCATTACCTACGCTCAGTTATGACTCCCCCCCCCCCATACAAAGATAGTTTTAAACTGTAACTTGAATGTCGTAATTTTCCATGAGAATAAAGTGAATATGTTCTGAAAGTTTCATTACTCACGCAGATGTCATAAATATTGCAACTGACAAATTGGCTTGCCGTCTGTTATAGGTAAGTGTTCTCGGCCCCGAAGCATTGGAAAGCGTTTGTGCATCAACACAGATAAACTGTGTCAACAATTTCACGTCAGCTACATTCGGCCTAGCGCTCAGTGGGATAGATTGCGATTCTAGCCGGAAAAAAATCACATTTAAATATGTCAGAATTTTTGCTAGGATTCTGTTAATAAAGATTCCTTCTATAAGAATAAATGTTTTAAACAGGACTAGCGCACCCCAGCTTCTCTTATCTGTTAGTGTTGAAGGAGGAAGATATGTTTATGTTAGTAGTCACGTTCCAGACAGCTTGGAAGCAAGACCCTTGTAACAGCAGACGAGAGGAAAATCTTTTGACATTTTAAATGGAAGTTATTGAGAAAGGTATGTAGTATATTTTGTAGTAGATTTGTATAAATATTTGTATTCTTTTTATACATATGGCACGCTAACTCAATTATGGCGCTTTTAGTGATCATTTTTCATCTTTCCGATGTTCACATAGAATTTTAGTTGCTAAAGTGATCGAGAGTGACGACCAAATTCACATAAAAATATAGATTAGAGTGTGCACTTTAAGATGAGGCCTGTTTGGTTTGCTAGTTTTTGCTAATGTGAGTATCGTGAATTTTTTCCAGAATTAGGAGCACCTCCGCCAATCTCGCGCCGAGAAATATTTCCGTTGTTGTGCAAAAGGAACACAGATTGTGATGAACTTTGTTCTTATATTCTTAAAAGATTAGATATTTTAGAATGTTCTTCCGAAAATAGAAACCGTTTAAGAGTGATTTTGAAGAATCTGCGTAGCAATTTTAATAAAAAGTGGGTACAGTGTCCCCGCAACAAGAATTTCCTTTTAGATAATAATTCTAACTGGTTAGATGTGAATCTAAATTTATCAGAAACATTAGCAGAGCAGATAAAACAAAGTAAGAGTGATGAGCCATCGACAAGTGGGGTCAGGGTTAGGCGAAGAAAACTTTTTCAAGAATGTAGTGATAGAGGAAAACTGAAAAAAATTCAGCCTCTAGTGGAAAGTCACTAAAGCGAAGAACTGGTATATGCTGCAAAATATTCTTTACATGCATCTGGTAAGAGAGATGCTGCAGTTATTCTTAAGGAAATGACAGAAACAACACCAAAAATGTTACAAAAGATAAAAACGCATATAAAACACTGACTCAAGCACCAGTACCTTTTACGGCAGAGGAGGCCTTAGCTTTTTTTTGTAGAAAATAGATTCACAAAGCAGCAGTATCTTAACATCCTAAAACAGGCCAAAATGAGGTATTCTGACATATATCCTTCCTAAGAAGTAATTAAGAAAAATAAATCCGAGTGTTACCTTTCTCATGAAGCAACAAGTATCACCAAAAGATGTGCTGAAGTCAGGCTACAGTCAGTTACAGACAAAACTATTGGGAGGCTTATAATTTCACAAAAGATAAAAGAATGTGTATCCAGTAATGAGCAATTGCATGTAAGTTTTAAGTGGGGTTGTGATGGAAGTAGTGGCCATAGCACCTAAAAACAAAGATTCAACTACACGGATAATGAAAAAAAACCCTAGTGATGCCAGTATTTTTGTAATCTCATTTGTGCCCCTGCAACATCCTCTTCAAACACAACAAAGAAAATTTTATGGCAAAACCCAAGGCCTTCGTCCACAAGGTTCTGTAGGCCAACAAAATTATTAATGGAAAAAGACACCACCGATTTGACAGTAAGAGAAATTGAAAACATTGAGAAACAAATTGAACTACTGACCCCAACCAAATGACATCTTAATGGACGTGAACTGTTTGTCAACCAAACATTTGTGATGACAATGGTTGACGGAATGGTATGCAGTTCATTAACAGAACATTCATCACAAAAGTGCTATGTATGTGGAGCTGTTCCGAGGGACATGAACAATTTAAATCTTTCCACTGTTTGTCCGGACCCCTCCTCCTACCGGTTTGGGTTGTCAACTCTCCACGCCTATATACGATTTTTTGAATGTCTTTTGCACATTGCATATAGGCTACAATAAAAAATATCAGTTTAGGGCAAAAGATAAAGAAACATTCGAAATCGAAAGAAGGAAATTTGAACAGGTTTCAGATCACAACTAAGTCTTCTAGTAGATCAACCGAGACAGGGAGGTTCTGGAACTTCGAATGATGGCAACACTGCACGGCGATTCTTTGAAAATCCTGAAGTATCGGCGAATATTACTGGAATTAATGAAGATCTTATTCGCCGATTTTCTATAATTTTGTGCACCTTGTCCTGTGGATGCTCAGTGAATGTTGAGGCATTTGATAAATATGCCATGGAAACAGCAAATTTATATGTTAATTTATATCCATGGTACTACGTGCCTGCAAGTGTCCACAAGATACTGATTCATGGCGGAAAAATTATAGAATCTGCCATTCTGCCTATCGGATTGTTATCTGAAGATGGCCAGGCACAAAGATGTGCGAAGATACAGACTCGATCACGCCAGGAAATGTTCGCGCGAACGAAATTTAGAAGATGTCCTGCACATGTTACTAGTTTCTTCTGATCCTTTAATATCGCAGATTAAACAGCCCTCGAGAGCAAGGAAGCCACATTTACCTTCTGAAGTTCTCAAATTATTGAAGGAACCGGATATTGATACTGATAAGCAACGACATGAGAACGAGGAAGGATACAGCTCTTCGGATGCTTCGGATATCTCTTCCGATGAATACTGACATGAATAATGCTCTGAGTTAAACATTTATGTATTAATGTTGTGTATTCGAAAGTAGAGTAGCTTTTATAATTATATTTGTAGTGTGGTGATATATATTTACGCATTATTTTTCCGTATTTAGAGGCGTATTTCGCCCTTTTTACACATAAAACTACTTAATATTTATTATAAACTAATGTATCACACTTTTTGCTGTCAGAATTTTCATTTTCAATATTCAGATTAAAAAAAGTCAGATTTCGATTTTTTTCCGGCTAGAATCGCAATTTATGCCACTGTGTAGCGTCAGAAATGAAATGGTGATTAGAGGAGAAAACAAATGTTTGTGTCTGTAAAATAGTGGTTTGTAAAGAACAACACACGCTAAACATATACTACTGCCCTAAAGTGAGTTATGTTTGTGAACACTGATATATTTAAAGGATTTCAGTGATTTTAACACAAAGCTTTAAGTGATTGTGTAAAGCATTTCTTCTTAAAATAACAGAACAGTAATGAAGATTCTTTTTGAAATGAAAAGCGTAAAAATTCTTTAACGATAGTAAATGCAAGTCGTTGGTTACTGAAGTTCAAGTTGTACGATATAGCTACACTGAATAAAATGTATTAAGGTTAGTAAACAATAAATTTCCTGTATCTACAATAAGTAAGCTTTATTCATGTGCTCTAACATCTAAATATTCAAAAGCTTTGATTTCGTGGGGTACTTTGAAACAGTACTGTATCACCCAGGGTGTTCACACAATGATAATGAACCGAGCACTCATGTGGGTACCATTATTGATCGGAGATCGACTGTACTGATTAAAGGTTTTAAAAAACTCTGAAGGTTTGTGACAGTGATGTACCATCATGCTGTAGGGGCCCTTCCTGAACATGCCGCATTTTAAATATAAACATACTAGTATTCTACACCGTTGGGTCTGGTACACAAAGCTAGTCTTTTTGTGGATATTTCTTGAGGTTTACGTCGGTTCTCCAGGTGAATTTCGTTACAGTTAACCGTGAAGTCTTTCCCGCAAATCCATCCTATTTTAATAATTGAATTCGTATGTATGTTGATATTCTGGATTGTAACGCTGCGTGGACTTGTAGGAAGATATCAACGTTTCGTGGAACATACTACTTTAATCTTCAGCCCTGAAGTTGGAGGCAGTATGTTTCTCCAAGTATCTATCCATAATTTCACACGGCGTTACAACCTCAGGTCTCTTGTATTAACACGCTCAATGCACAAGTTCTGTAGTTTTTGCCGTGCAGTTTGGAATAGCGTTAGAGCTCATACCCTGCAGATATCAGTTACGAATCTCAGCTGGGTCAAAAACTATCCTAACAAACTATTTATGTTTATTTCTGACTATCTAGAAATAATTCTGGGATAGTTCTTTCAAACACCACAACCGCCATTTCTCTAAACTTTACACACGGTAGTCTACTCAATATTCATGGTCAAAATATCATTCAAAGTGTCGTTAAATAGTCAACAAATCATTCCATTGCAATTTCCTACGACCTCTGTTGTTAAAACAGCCATGTGAAATAACACATGAATCGAACGAAAGCCGCGACACTTCGTGGGAGTACGTAATGGATGTGACACTACTTTTCCTCACCTTTCCACCCACACAGAACATGCAGCATGCAGAGAGATGGAATTCTATTGTATCAGGAGATAACGTACACCTGACCAGTACATACAACAATGAGCATTAAATAACTTTTAGATGAGAAGGAAGTCTGCGACTGTAATTTCTATCATTTTGAAGTACTTAAAAGCATGTTCGTTCTGTTTCCTGCTATGACTGTTTCAGGTTATAACATACAGGTGTTAAGGCTGTTCAATTCGTCTGTGAGAGAAACGTACATCTTAGAACAATGGTGTCTATTTGAAGAAACAAAAGTTAAAAATTGATTATAAGGAGTGAGACTTGGGGAATTGTCTAAATCAGTGGTTATCTTCTGTGCCGCGAGGTTTGCCAAGTGCTCCGAGATGCTTTGAACAGACGAATGATTACATAAAATCTAATATGCAAATTAAAAAAAATTACATAATTGTTTATAACACATTTTTATCCATAATTGAGTACATTTTATTAATTAGTTTAAGCATAACAGCACGTTTATATTTGAAACTTGGAAGCAGAAATTAATGACAGATTGTGGCAGTAGTTTGTATTGTTTTCACAACAGTTATGAAGGTGTCTAAGCTAACTTCTTGCCACAAATTAATTTTTTGTTGACAGTGTGTGCCAGGAATAGTAAATATCTACGTTCGCGTACGTAAAGTTTTGTGCTGTTCATTTGTTACAAAAGTTGTATTGAGTGCACTGTCCTTTGCTGGAAACAGTTCAAGTTGAAGAGAATAATTATTACATGTAGTGTCCGTAAAAATGGACATTTGTTACAAGAAACCGTGACAGTAAAGAATTACTTTTCACCAGATGTAATCTTATCACAAATGTCAGTTCTCCGTTCTAATTCCAGTGTGTCGCAATAAAAATAAACAATAATCAAGAGCTTGTCGTGAGCACTCGAAAGTTGAGAACCAGAAGGCTTCTTTTAAATAAATCAGTTAAAATGTTAGCACATTTACGTTTTATCTGTATGTCATTTGTAGCAAGAAACGAGAAAGAAAATTTGTTAACATTTCCTTTGTGAGCGTACTAGAAGCAAAAATCAAGTAAGTCACTTCCATTAAATGCCGTTATAGATAATCTGGCCGTTTTGAACTTTCTCTTCAATTTAGATTTCTGAAACTAGTTGTTACCAAGGGAATGTTATGGAATATATTTTGTGACCAACTTTCGAGCCGTTAAAAAATTCTTGCGACCAGGTACAACCTGCTCAAAATACCGTCAATGCTAAAAACGTGTGAAGCCGCATTTAAAAACGTTACCTAAATCAATTTCATATCAGAGTCAAAGACATCCATTGCTCTGCGTCTTGAAGAGCCAGTCCATGGGTTGCGGATCGTGTGTTAAGCAAGCCACGTCACGAGCAGAACATCGCCCCAAGTCGCTGCATTGTCCAGCTGTCAGCCGTTATTCAATCACTGATTGTAAAGCTTTGACCCGCCACTATCTAACCCGTAGCAAGAGCATTCAGGCTGTTGATCCCCACAAGACACGACGTTGTCATGCAAATTGACAAGTAAAAATGTCCCGTCATTCATCTGCTCTTACTTCTATAAGTCTGTAGCATTAGTAACGCCGAAATAAGGAAATGGCCGCCTATGCTGAAATGCGGTGGGCGTATCTTCGCCCAAGATCATTATCTGCATCCTAAATTTATTATTCCAGTCAGTAACTGAAACGCAATAGCCCAATCAACGAGATCCTTAATTCGTAGGTCACTCCACCTGAGAGGGATATGTAACATGGATGGAAAGAGAAATTGCATACTAAATTTAGTTAAGGAAACCTTATGAAAATGTTATGGGTGGTCACGGGAGGACATTTAGCGTGTATGGTGATGCAAAGTCCGTACAGTTCGTTGTCAAAAGAAATAGATAAGACCACTTTTGAAGTGCGTGTAATAAATGCAGAAGATTGTGATATGTCTTAAGGAAATAGAATGTTAACATGTTCATTAAACTAAACTACATAAAGTGGGTTCAGTGACGGGATTTTGTAGTACCTAACTGCGTTGAACTTCACATTTCTTGAATATCTGAAGGCCCTCATCATTTGTTACTGAAAATATCTATAACAGATGATTGATAATAAATAATCTGTGCATAATTGTAAGAAATTATTCAAAGTAAACACAAATAATTTTTTTTCAAAAAGTGACTGAAAGGAAGCAGTTAAGACAATGTCTAAAAGTCCTTAAATACAGCCTGCTTTAACACTTATCCAAGGAGTCGTGTCAAATATCTAGACTGGTTTTATAATTTCAGAAGTTAATTCTGGATTGTATCAGGCCATAAGGCCTAATATGTAAACGCTGAAGAAGAAGAAGAAGGAAAACGATCTCTCACTTGCTTTGTACCGTAGTGGGGAAATGGAGAAGAATCATAATCCAGTTGCGGTTCCATGAAAATCGTACGTAAGTTACCACCTTATAGATTTGATTGTGGTCTGGCAACCTTACAGTACTCTTTTCAGTTATGATGGTTTATAATAAAGTTCACAGACTGTACTCGCTGTTTCAAATAATACTTTCTCCAGGTGTTCTCATGTGTGGAACGTTACCATTGATTTCGGCAGAGGTATACAAAATTACCTATCCCTCACGTATTTTGTCCATCCATTATTTTCAGAAACCTATACTTCAGGTACCGAGTAATTTTTTGGTCTTCATTCGTGATTTCAGGAACCTATAGTCATACAAGTAACATACGGCTAGACGCCCTGAATCTTGGGTTTCAATAAACTATGAATGCACAAAAAATTATACCATAAGGGGTTCTATGACACGGATACAAATAAATGTCATACTGTTATGTACTAACAGAATACTGAGTGTTAAGTGAAGTTATGAGGAAGACGGTGGTAGCTTTCTCTTCAACGTACATCCTGGCATGAAGTCGGAGCGGCATAGTTCACAATGGTAATCTCATTGGTGCTTCCAACACTACTACAGATTGTAACTGTGAAGATGATACTAACTTCGTCGTGTGTCTGTAATTCTGAAGGTATAATGGTTTTGTTTGATAGCAATAATCATATATATTATTTATGGTTTATCTAACGACGCTCAATCTATATTGCTTCACAAGGTACACGGCAAACCAGGGCAATGTTTAGTGTTACAGTTTAAATTTTGTTATCTTTTGTACTACATTAATCTTTACGTAAGTGTTATCCGTTTCTCTCCATCTTAGTGTGGTTGCTAGGAGAACAGAATTTGGGCCTTACGTAGTAGTTGTAGCATTCGAACATATTTCTGGACATTTGCGGTATTATAATAGAACTAATATTTGTATTTCAATTCTAAAGGGTTTTGACGACGGTAGTTTACACTTAAAATTATTCGTTGTCAGGACTTTTTCTATCGTCTGTTCTTAAAAAAAAGAACAGACGATGGAAAAAGTCCTGACAATGAATAATTTTAATATTTGTATGTTGAAATGTATTTGTTTAAAGTTCATAAAGGAACAAGCTCATCCACATTCTTTTCTACTCCTAAAATCAATTCCAAAAGTTCCCATAAACACACGGACGCATTGTTAGAGAGAATGGGAAGCCTTAGGAATTCAGATGAGAAAAGCAACTTTGTATTTTAGGAGCACATTTAATTATTCGATTTCTACATAACACTGTGTTAAATGTTGATCGTTAGCAATTTCTTCATGTTGATATAGGAAACATTACATTCTTTAAATGTTAGTATTTATCCGTAAAGTAATAAATACAGCACTAAACAGCAAACTCACGACATGCATGAAAGTTAAATAACTAATAAATTCCTGCATGCTTGCCGCAAAGTTCGCTTGTCTTACGTTTAGAGTCATTATTAAGCAAGAACATGTAATGGTTAGAAAATGAAGCTGTAAATCAATTTATTTCTTATCACAAAACTTAAGACGCGCAAAGTTTCAGCGACGAAATAAAAACTTCACTACATAATTTATATCGAGCCAGCTAAAACAAATCCTCATAACCACGTCTTATTTCCTCAGTAAAGACTACTTTTAGTATGAGATCAGCCAAGTGTCAGGTCAGAGATGAAGCTCCTAACTATGAATTTTAATCAGGTCTGTCAAGATGAATTGATTAATGGCAGGATTATATTTTTAATTTACGAGTATTTTCTACAGTTGATTGGCGGCTTAAAGTGTTTGATGACTTACGTCATTCATTTTCACATTTATTCGACCTCCCTTTATAGAACTTATAGTGGATGGCAATCCTTGCTGGTTAGTATTTGGGTGGTGCTCGGATCGAATCTCAACCGGGAAATCACTTAATACCGCCTTAAAATAATCTGTTTTTGTTAGACTAATATTTGCTGTGGGATATAAAATAACATCATGGCGGCCCGTAATCGGTATTCAACCTTATATTTTACGATGTTGACTAGAGAACCATTGAAGCTAGACCTTTGACATTTGGTATGCAGATAAATCGTAAATGTAACTACAAGTCTTGTATGGAATATTAATTATATGTTAATTATTACAAGCATACAAAAGGTTTAGAACTTTGAGGTTAAGCCTATATCTGGCAATTTAAATAGTAAGAATCTGTATGTCTTCTACTGGAAGTTAAGCACAAAAATAGGTAGTTAAAGATAGTAGGGTCTGAGGTATTCACGGCGATGAGTCTGAAGATGGCTTGTAGTCTGACGATGGAGGCAGCAAGGACCTCTGGAATGTAGGTAAATTTCTACCAGAAGGCAGCTATATATATATATATATATATATATATATATATATAGTAGATAAGTCTGTATATTTTGTGGATCAGACTATCCCCATCATATAAATTAAAATATTTGAATAAAATTTGTGTGCGGTCATTTGAACGCCAAGGCTGCTCTCGGTTCCAATGGAAATTATAAAGTTTGAACCGCTTCCAAGCGGTTGCTGAACGCTATCCAACTGTTTGTCCCTAACCTCAAATCAAGACGCAGGGAAATCGCCCCTCTGCTCGACTCATGAGTGTATTTTTAATACCTGTATTCGTGACAATTTTACGTTGTTATTTCCTTGACTGTCATGCGTCTTTCTCAACGCCAATTTATTATCTAGCAGAAACTTCATCTCGTGATTTTATTGCATGTTTCAGAGACTATTTCGTGAAATTGTTGTCTGCTGTTTCCTTTCATATATTTAGGTTGAAGACCGCAATTAGAAGATAATTAGTTCGCTCACGATAAGGGCGATTTAGTTTTGTCTCGTCTCCATTCTCGCTTCACGTATCTGTACTTGATGCACGATTATATATCTGACTGTTGTGGCATTCATTATGTAACACAGACATAAAAAATAAAAACCGAGAGTCCAAATTACAAGTGCAATTATATAGGGTGTTAGTAAATTCACGAAATCAGATCAATATTGGCAATAACAAAGATAATTGCTATTATTCGTTAGTATACGACAAATGTTTCAGTTTATTAAAAGGTATGTTTATACAAAACTAGTACCAGCGTGTTTCGACTAACAGGTAGTCATCTTCGTGTCTTCAACACTCAAACTTGAAAACGGCTGTTACTATACATAATATTGTAAGACTTGAGGTTCTCACAGCGGTGAGTATGAAGATATCCGTCTTCTGGGTTATTGCGCTGTGTAGTCTGGTCGATGTTAACCAACGTTTCAGAGGTCATACTGCCTCCGTCATCAGGGCGATGAATATGCCAATAGGATGTGAGGAGCTGGATTTATAGGCCGGGAAGTGAAAGGTGTAGCCTGCCCCGAGCCAATGGGAGCAGGTATGGGAGTGGACCAATGGTAGCACGTGGGCGACGTGTGTGGGAAAACTGAAGAGTTATTCCTACTCAATTTTGATGCGGTTGGTAAACAGGCCGTAGTTACACTGTTTTTATGCATAATGTCCAGTCTAAAACAGACACTACGTACTGTTCATTTCGTTTTGTCCAGAGATCTAAAAAGGGAACCACGACATATTGTGGTCTTCAGGGTTTTGACACTACCCAATGCGAGGAATGTGTGACTACTAACGTTTCGGAGGAATACACTGCATCTTCTACTTTGAAGATGGATGCAGTATGTTCCTCTGACACGTCTGTACCAACAATAAATTGTAAATAACCAAGAAAATTTTCAAACTAATTCTGCTATACACAGTTTCAACACAAGGGAATAAAAATCAGCTTCATAGACCAATTGCCAACCGCTCATGTTTTCAGAAGAGTGCATATTATGCAGGGATCAAAATTTTCAACAGTCTACCATCAAATCTCACAAGTCTTGTAAATAAAAAGGCACAATTTAAACTAGCATTAAAAAGATACTTAATTACACACTCCTTTTAATCTGTCGATGAATTTCTAATGTTTACAAGTAAGTCATAATTTATCTATTGTATATAATGGGTGGATTTATTTGTAACTTATCTCTACTTTATGTGAACCCTTTGTTTGTATTTTGTGACATTTATATAATAGTATGACCTGTATTTGTATTATTATGACTTGTTCTACATCCTATTGTCATCTGACGAACTTATGGATCCATGGAATGTAATAAAGATGTATGCATGTATGTAAGACTACGCGGCCCCACAACACCGAAGACCACAATTTGACCCCCACAGCCGTGGAAACATCATATTCCACGTGGAATACGAACATTCAATAATAAACGCATGACGCATGGAATCAAATTCAGCAACAGCAATATCTGGATTAAAATTATATTTTACCTGAGAAAAAACGGTGTAGTTATAACTGTAAGCAGTGAAAAGAAGGAAGGATGAACGAGATAAAGAGAGGAAGAAAAAGACAGAAGGATATCGCGGGAACGGTTCAAGTCTGTAGCTTTACAATTTTTCAATGGCATTGTATGATAATTATTGGCGTGTCCAACGCACAGTCTGTTGTTAATTGATCCTGGTCCATTTTTATCGAGTCATAGTGCCAAGATTGCAGATTGTGTCAAGAAAGACAGGTTCTCTTTGGTTCACTACAATGCCTTGTTCTGGCGGCTTGTTCCAAGCATGGCAGAACACAATGCGAACCCAATTTCCTGCAGGTCGTTATCAGCACAGCAGCTACTAGCAGTTAGTGGTGGTGGTATATACGTCGGCATTACCCGCCTCTCTCAGAAAGAAGCTTGACAGGTATAAATGATTGCGCTAGACACAATGATTAAACGTTGGTATACCAACGCTGTTGTGCTGTCATTTGTTTTTGTACCGACCTCGCTTCTGAGCGGCAGATGTCAGTTGAGTCGGTGTTCGACTATAAATAACGAAGTAACTCGTCTTCTTCTCTGCTTTGTTCGCTCATTTCTGAAGTGGACTCCATAACATCAGAGTACGAGAAGAAATAAGAAAATGACAAATATCAATAAGGAATGAATGAAGAGAAGAAATAATTATTGTATTATTAACAATTAATTAATGAAAGGGACGGATTAATTAATGCTGTCTTTCGTGTAGCCTATGAGTGTTCTGTTGGGCGGTTTGTTGTCGTTTATGTGGTGTTCGCAGATAGATGAACTGTTAAATGGGAATAAAGAACGTGAAAAATAATTAGGGCTCGGAGCAAATGCGAAGGAAATGTTGGGAGGAAAGAGAGAAAAAACATATAATTGTAAGAAGTGAAAAATAAAATCTATTAAGAGTAAAACTGAATATTAGTAAATGGACGAAAGGATAACATGGAATAAGCAAGGACGTTTAGAGTGAACTATGCGATCCGGGTGCCATAAACTTGTAAACAATAAAATTAGGCTGAAGAAATGAATGATGAAAAGAAAGATGCTGATTGAGGTCAGGGAAATAAGGCAAGAAAGAGAAACTTATAATAAACGAGCATAAATATACAGGGCGACTGTATGACTGATAAGGAAATAGTATTCCGACGTAAAATATCGAATGAATTTGAGACAAAGGGATAAAGAAAGAAAGAAAGCGTGAAGAGAATGGAGAAATAAGATATGATGTTAGACATAAAATACAAGGAGAATTTACAATGAAGACGAAAAAAGTTAATGCAAGAGCCCGATCCGAAAAAGATACCCTCATTATTGAAAACTCAGACGTATTGCGGTAGCTCAGCCTTAGATAATCAGATTCAAGATTTTGTCTATTGTAGCTTGAAATTGAATTGAAGAAGCGCCCAAGACCGCGAGGAACAAAAAGACGTCGAGTAGTAAATTATCTTGTGTTGTAAACAATAGTCTGACACAATACGTAGACCTTTTCCTCCTTGTGTGATCAGAATACCGTATGATACTAGGAACATAACGACGTTACAGCAGCTTAGAAATAATAAGCTGGCGTATGTTTCATTTCTGAAGGGATTTGAGTATGATATATATATATAACAATCAGGACCACTAGGTTTTTGAAGTATGTCCGTCGTCTAGCATTTCAAAACGTTGTTCTGTTTGGAATTCTAGACACTAAATGCGTCTTTGCATTGTATTATTTTCGCGCTGAATAAAGTTCATTCATAATGAGAAGGCAATTCCTGACTTTCGACTTGAGTCATATTATGATTAGTTGACGAGAAAATATCATGGTTGTTCGACAACATAAAACACGTCCACCTTAAAAATGATGGTAGTTAATTGGACAACCAAAGACACTATTCTTACGTATACAGGATTTTTTAAAAACAAATTATTTTATAAATATGTTTTAAAAGTAACCAAATAACCCGATGGAGCACGTCCTTCTTCAGATGCTAATAGTTGCTCAGATAGACAGTTAATTCCGTGCCTTTTATGGAACCCACAACGCAAAAATAAAACCTCCTATATCGAACATAATCGCCCTAGGTGGACTAGTGGTTAGCGAGCTCGCCACTGGACCCAAGGTTCGCAGGTTCAATCCCGGCCAGAGGTCGATGGATTTTTAAGGGTGATAAAATCCTTAGTACAACTTCCTTTGGAGGGGAAGTAAAGCCGGCGGTCCCATGTCGTAGATTTACGGCATGTACGTAAAAGAACCCTACGAGTATTAAACCATATGTTTTTTGTAAGCAAAATTCAGCGGCCATTTCTCACCCAAGTCTCTACTGCTTCACTGCTAGATGGCTCTGGCAGTCAAATTTTAATTGGGTAGAAATTGTGCAGAGGCAGTGGGCTGGTCACTCACTACTTACGAAAGCACACTTACAAGACTAGGAAACCTCCGAAAAGGAGGCCCTATGCTCCACTTAGGAGTTACAGGAACTATCTATCTATCTATCTAAATCGAATATAAATAAAATTATAGCCAACGTTTTAACAAGCGATATGTAGTTTAACTGACTTTGGTTTAGAAATAATCTTAAAAAAAGAAATAGAATTTCTTTTTAAATTAGCGCTTCATTCGCCCTTAAATGGTGGCATTAAAATCTATTATAGCCTACTGTTGGTTTATTTTGTGGTATCCCATTATATATAACATAGGTATAAGTTGTATAAAATTGTAATTGTATTTAAAACGTTTAAATTAATTCTTCTTAGAGTACATTAATTGCAGTCATTAAGATTCTGGTTTGATTGTTAACTAAGGGAAGTAAACAGACCAGTCACAGTCACTCGTAATTTTAAATGAACAAAATAACAGGAAGGTACAAATTATTCAGTAGCATCAATGCGAAAATTTCTTATGGCAGACACAAAATTAAAATTGTATTAGTTGTTTTATGTCTTCCATAAAAATATTGCTTAATTTTATTCTTCGCAACTGGCCAGTGTCTTTTATACCTACATCTGTTAACATTTGTACGTTGCATGGGAATAATTCTTTCCGATAGGATAATTTGGCTACCAGAACCAGTTTTGTTTTTGGTATAAGGATTTGATTAGTAATTTATTAGACATACAACTGCAGTAACAGATTCGATATAAATACACAGGCTAAGATCATTACTTTTAGTGTCGTTTACCCTTATCATGAAGCAACATGACGCTGTATCATGAGTAAGAATGCTCGAGTTATGTTTAAGTTTCTCATTTAATATTGATATAATTAATATACCGATGCAAATGCCAAGAGTGTGACACACCATTCCTACTTTTATATTTTCTGCTGCTGTAGAACAGATATGGATATCCGACGGCATTATCCTATTCTTAAAAAAAATACGAAGAATATCTAGGACATGGAAAATTATTTTCTTATTAGGGGCTAGAAGTTTTGTAATTGTTCTATTAAAATTTACTCGTGGAAATTGCAACGAATGTATTATGATTTTTGTGAGATGAGAGTAAAGTCGACCAATTTAGACCAAATAAATTGAGCTCTCCTTACATAAAACCTCACTAAAAATAGTTAATCGAGAATGGCTAAGCATGTGCGTGTCATGGCGAAACAAACGTGCCTAAAATTGAAAAAGTATATAGCATTTAGCAATGAAGTAAATGTGTGACATTCTTGGATGAATTTCGTAGTGTTAATATTAACTGACAATTTTCTCGTGTATCTTTAGTTTCCTCAAACAGATGTCCTTGTACCCGGCCTACTTTATTTCGATTCATAATTGCCCACAGCATTCCCTTATAAAATGAGTTCTACATACATCATATTTTATAATTTGTATTAATCGACTGTTTTTGGATGATTACCAATATAATATAGACCTATATAATTTAAAATTCACTACGCAAAATATATGTGTATGCAGATTAATAAAATATTTTAATTCAGACTAGTGAAAAGACAAACGAACGAGGTAGGTTTACATTGAATCTCTTGAGCAGTTGACTAAGCGATGAAACTTCGTGAAACGCAGAATACAAACGTAGAGACTCAGCTTTATTAGAAAAAAATACTTTAACATTTCTAACCACGACGTTAGGTTTTACGACGTGAACTTCGTTTTAGTTTTATATACTTAGCGCGTACCCGCATTCGTTGTAAGGTTTATATATTATCTCGACGTGTGCAGATGTTCGGTCTGTAGGTCGCCCGCCCTTAAAGATATACATTGTGTTTGTTAGTCTTCCTTGAACCGCATATCCGAGATCTCTAAAACAGACACACATAACACAAGGAATATCTGTTTAAAAATACGTGACATGACAGAAAGACAAAAGCCCGTTTTGGTGAATTTTAAAATCTTTTATCTTTTTCTTAATTCCCAACGAGAGTTAATTTTGGAATTCTACGTATGAGGATTGTCTCTTATTATGAGCATATTTTAAAAGTATTAAAGGAAATAATCTATTCAAATGTTTAAACGTTACTATGCGTTTTATAGAATAATGCGTGTATATTCGAATAAAGACAGAACTTTGATGTAATGTGAATAAGCTTGTATATGGAAGGGAACAGCTTCAAGATATTTGCGTTATTCCTTGAACTGTAATGTAATTTATGAAGTGATTTAGTTCAAGAGACGTGAAAAAAGCTGAGATTGGGGAAACAAAACTGTTTATACTACAAACGTACACAAATATGTTCAAATAAAATTCAAAGTAATTACAACTAAGAAACAATACTGTATTGTTTCTTCTTCATTAATTTTTTTCTACGTTCTGAAATTAAATTTCTTGCCTATAACGTATGTAAAATATAAAAAATATGCAAAACTTCAGTCTAAATTCAATTCGATATCACCTAAAGAATTTTATTCATCTGTGAATAAATATCGAGACTTTCATGTCGACTCGCACACGTTCTTTGCGAGTCTGATCGATATTTAGTTCACGTTTCACGTCACGTGCAATTTGTGTTCACGTTCTTCAGCGTCACAGTTTATTGCAATGTGTTATCTAACCACCACGCTTTGAAGACGTATGGCTGAGTTGAGATAAAGCTCGACATAAAAATTTAGAGAAAATACGACTTAAAACGATTAGAAACGTAGTGTTGATAAAATTCATAAGCTTAAGAGAGTTAAATAAAATAAATGCAAGACCTAACATAACCAGTCACGTATTTATAGATAATCTATCTGCCTTATTTTTCGGATGTTTACATATAAGTTTGACATGTAGCCAGAAAGAGATAAACGTTAGTTTCTTGGAGAATTTTAGAAGCAAAATCTTTTTGAAGGTAGCCATTTGGAAAACCGATATTCAAATGGAAGGATAATGCTAAAGTTAATCTTATAAAGCTACGGAAATGCGGACCATGTGTAGAGAGGACTCCAAACTTATCATATGACGGGCAGTACACATCTGAAATCTAGTGGTTAAAATATCAATATAAATATTCGATTACTTTTCTTGTTATTGCTCTTATGCATCATAAGACAGCGTGAAAAAAAAACGTGAAGTTTCTCTTTAGTGACGGGACTTCCTGTTTTTGAAATTCAGTATTCTGTCTGCATTATTCAAGAATAATGTTCTGTCCCAAAGTATTAGAATGTTATGCCCATTTATGAGGAAAACAAAATCCCGTTATGACAGAACTGGTGCACCGCTGCATTGCTGCCACACGTCGAAATATATAGTCTGTAACAGTTAATCCTTTAAATCTCAATGGTAATTATATGCACCACTTAATGTAATATTCACAAACCTTTCACTTATCCCGCAGAATGTATTTGCGGATTCGTATAACTCTCAGAGTAAACAGTGATTATTTCCCTAAGCAACGTTAACCGATTAATCTTTGTAAAGGACACGCGTTTTATTTTTGTTTTATTTTTAAAGGTAGGAAATGAACTTCTAAATATTTTTAGATGTGTTTCTGGCTCCAAAAAGTTTAGATTTATTGAGAAAATCGGTTGAGGATCTTTTCAGCACCTTAATTACAACCCACACTACTTTTTTTTTAACATTTAGTCTGCGCTTAGTTTCAGATCTGACCGTTGTTATGATCCTTGACACGTGCCAGAGTTACGAATTTGGCGTCCTTCCTAATCACAGTTCTTAGTATCAATATTTGTGTTACAATATTGAATTAACGTTTTGAACGCAACAAATTGGGCCCTTATATTACCACGAAGAAATCAAGGAAGATGAGCTGGACAGAGCATGTAGCGCGCATGGGGAACATAGATATTCGTTTAACATTTTTGTTTTAAATCCTGCAGGGAAGGTACCACTCGAAATATTTTCGTAGAGCGAGGAATATTATTGTATGATTCTGGAGAAATTAGTTTGTAGAATGTGAATTTGTTCGATATCTGGCTCCGTATAGGGACCGGTGGTGGGTTCTTGTGAACACGGTAATAAACCTTTGATTCCATAAAGGACGGAGAACTTGTTGACTTTTTGAGCGTACTGTTAGCTTCTCAAGGTGAAATCTGTTTCTTGGAGCTGGTTGTTATTAAAAAGATTATGGCTGTTAAGGATCATCCGTTGGTCGAATTCGACAGTTCGATATAAATCGTAGTGCAGAAAAATGTTGGACGCCCCTAGTGTGAAATGTCTCCCTTCATCTCAGTTATCCGTCTGACAGGCTGTCACTTTCCTACGTATATTATTTAAAGTACTGTACAAATATCACTTGACACGTTGCAGAAACCACAGATAAAATATTAGTAACGTTGTAGCATTGCCAAACACTGGTATTGGAAGCAAACTTTCACATTGTAAAAATAGAGCAGCATCTAGATCAATGATATTTATGAAACGGAGTGCATGACTCATTATATTATGTAGTGATAAAATAGGATACAACTCTTTTCAATTATTTCAGACTTCACCTGAAATGTACCCAAGGATCAAGAGTAGCTGAAATTTCATGTGAGGTTGAACGAATTGATCTTATACAGTTCAAAATATTTGATCTAAAGTAAAGACAGAAATTATGTTTCGATGCTCCAAGCGTAGGTTGTCCCACATCCCACATTGTTTGTATTAGGTACTGTATGGATTCTTAATAAAGTATTTTAAAATCATAATTTCAGAACTCGGAAAATTATAAATTTACGTTCGTGTATTTTGGAGAAATGCGTAGTAAATGTAAAGACGTAGTAACTATTAATCTTGCAACATGTATAGTTTTCGTGTAACTCAGCGTAAAATATAATGCTGCTCACACTGGTTAAAAGTCGAATTTAGAACAACAGTTATCACAGAAAATTAATAAAACTGTGCTTTTAATATTTCAACAAGACTGTAGAATTTGGAAGTTACAAGTCTTTCAAAACTGTTTTAAAATTAGGCCTGGCGTATTTCAAATTCTGTAGTCCACATTTATTCTAGCTGAATAAGACGAATTGTATATGTTTATTAAAGGCCTATATTTGTAACAAAGTGTTAGTAATGTTGTATTGTTACTGCTACTTCATTGTTCTTAAATTCAATTTCTTTTGTTTATTATTATTAGTGTGCTGCATCAATAGTTAGTAGGCTAATTACAAATACAGCTCAAAATAAGCACACAAGAACACAAATTAATTTAGTGTGTTCACGTCACTTCATTTCGAAATTATATAGTTGAGTGTGTACGAGGTGCGATCGGAAAATTTCAAGACTGTGTCAATAGCGGGCGAACCGGATGCAGTACGAGCTTCTGCCGCTAGGGGGTGCGGCCTACATTCATAGTGAATCAGTGTGCTAGCCGGCATCATCGAATTAGCATTTGTTTCTTAGTTACGGGCGTTTTGGTAGTGCATTACACCGACCCTCCTGCGATTTCGGAATGGCGGATTTTCATGAACAAACAGTGTGCATCAAATTTTGCCAAAACGGCTACGGAAACCTATGAAATGCTAAAGCAAGCATTTGGGGAGTCCGCAATGGGTCGTGCACAAACTTTTGTGTGGCATTCACGTTTTAAAAATGGCCGAACCTCTGTCGATGATGACGAGCGTTCTGGACGACCATCTTCGAGCACAACGCCCGAAAATGTTACGAAGATTCGGCAGGCCATTCACGAAGATCGACGTCGTACCATCAACGACTTGTGCGACATTGTTGGGATAGGCTATGGGACCTGTCAGCTGATTCTAAAGGAAGAACTCCACATGCGACGCATCATGACAACGCGCCAGCGCACACCGCCCTCAAAGTTCGCCAGTTTTTGGCCTCAAACACCATGGCCGTCATCCCGCACCCTCCTTATTCGCCGGATTTAGCTCCGTGTGACTTCTTCCTCTTCCCAAAGATGAAAATTCAGCTAAAGGGAAGGAGATTTGAGACGATAGAAGAGATTCAGGCAGAATCGCAGATGGTGCTTGACAGGCTGACAAAGAAAGATTTCCAGGGATGCTTCCAGGCTTGGCAGCGGCGCTGGGGTCGTTGTGTTCACTCCCAGGGGAACTACTTCGAGGGTGATGGATGAATTTAATACCTGAGATAAGTGTACGGGTTTTTATACGCGCAGTCTAGAAACTTTCCGATCGCACCTCGTATGTGTGCATCGTAATGTTAAAAACTGTAGCTATAAGATATTCTAATAATTTTCACGTTTGCCCTTGACATATGATTTAGTGGACCCTACTAATTTGTCCTCAAATACATCAAGGACAAGGAAAACATGCATTCCTGCGTTTACGTAGAAACACTGATAGGCAATTTCCAGTTTTCGCAGTCAATTCCTTATAGCGCCACTCTTTTGTCTGCAGCAAAGATACATTTTGGTTCGAGTGTCGTCCAATATACCTTTAAAGACCGTACCAAAAACTACCTCTACTATAGGCATTTGTAACAGCCACCTCAAATTATCACAATCTTCATTTCTGAAGCCTTTAATCTAGAGGCAATAAGAATTTCTTAGTGTTTTCGAATTGAAATAATTCTCGACTCAATCTTTCACAAAGAAATGTCTCTGTAGCGTTTTCTCACACCGCAATTTTCAGACTGAAACAGACTTAATCATTTTCCTTCCAGCTTTCTTGAGGTCATATGATTATTCAGAGGGTGGAATAAAATGGAGGTGAAGAATTTACAAGTGAAAATATCTGTTCTGTTGCATATAAAACTGCACACGTCTGTAAAATCTTCAGACATCTTACTCATGCATAGGAACTCTAATGAATTAATTTTTTGTATTATTAGTGTTCTGTCTGACGACAGGTCCATATGAACAGGATCTTTCCATCCTTTTCTCGGACTGGGACTGGGACCTGTTCATATACGTTCTTGGCAGATGATCCAGAAGTGGTTTGCCATTGCCTTCTTCTGTGTGTGAATGGAGTAATTGTTGGGATGCCACGGAGAAACCGGGGAAGCCCCCGGAGGAAAACTCCGTGCTGCCTAGACCACGGCCTTGCCCAACACAAGTTATAAATTCGGGCACCGCCGGGAATCGAACCCGAGACCCCCAGGATTACAAGGCCAGCGTTCTAACCGCTAGACCACCGTGGCGGTGCAATGAATTAATACTCGGATATAATTTTGTCAGGTCATTAGCAGAACATACTTGGCACATTTTTAAAAATCCCTGTAAAGTATCACATTCTGGTAAGTAATAAAAAGACTATTAATCAAATAACTCGCTCGTAGATAAGACAACTAATAGAAAAGAGTCAACTTACGTCATACTTAGACGACCTAAGGCCAACAACACGCAACTGGAATTTGAAACACGCTTTCTTAAAGTAAATTCGTGATGGTTTTAAAAGTTGTGTGACATGTGACGCGATGGGGTTCGATTACGTGCAGAGTTATTGGAACCTTTCCATTCACCTCTTGTTCAAACGGACTGTGAACTTCCATCTTCCTAGACAATGCACACAGAACGATTTATATTCGGAGATAAGAGGGGTGGAGCGCGAAGTTAAACACTCTTATGTATCTACAGACTTCATTTAAAATATAATGGATCTTCTGAACAATCGAAGTTTCTCTACCACTTTCGTTTAACACCAAATTTAGTAGCAATGACATTGCTCCATGGTGAGGGTGCCTACTCGAATTACACTGAGAGAATGGACATCAAACACGACTTCTTTGTTCTTATTTGCGCCAGAATAACATTAATCGATTGCTGGGAAAGTTTTATTATATGGTCCAGTAAAATAAATTACATCAGACGAGTCTTTTCAACCACGGTAATGTAAAAGAAACAGATCAGAGTTCTGGCAAACACAACAGCTAAAAATTGTGGACATTAGACGTCTTTGCACTAAATTATTAATGCACTAAAGTAGCTAATTATAAAGCTTCTTAAAATTATAATTAGAAAGCCCGAAACTACTAAAAGAAAGTTCCAATCATAGATCTTACTATATGTCATGTTATTCCATTTCATCACCCAAAATTGTATATTATTCTCCAGTCCACACCTAGGTCTTGAAAGAAGATTTCTTACATAAAATTCCATCATTAGTCTTACTGTAAGTTCCCTAAGCCCCAAAAGTCTGTACGCCAATTATCAATACGGTCATGGGCAGAACTGTGCACTTCTGTACTCAAAGAAAGTTTAGTGGCCTAACTCCTCCTCTCCCCCCAAATCTTAGAGTTTGTATAACCAAGAATCAAATACCTTGGGACAGAATTTATGTTTTTGAAATCTGTAACAAGCAAAAAGAGTAGATCTTTCGCTCCCTTCCCAGATCGTAGTCTAATTCACGTTGACAGCATCGAAGCGTAGCCATTTCACCTATGTGCTACATGATGAGAGCCAGCTGCTCGCCTGCCCAACACCCTTCTAGTACCTTCTCTGCTAACGAAAAGGAGAGAAAAACCAGCTGGGTAACATTTTTCCTTGGTGCATACTTTTTGCCAATCTACTAGCTTAACACCAGATTCCTCGATGTTTGAGAAGCCAAGTAAACAGACTCTCCATCCTTTATCGTGTGGTCCACGTGGTGGTGGTAGTTACTCTTCTGTACTACCTGTTCCAAAAACATTAAATTAGCAATGGAACATACTTTGTTGTTAAAATGCATTTATACCCTGTACATTTATCACTTCTCTTTAAACACGACTACTTACACAAAAACTAACAGTATACCAATGTGTTAAAACAACAGTACATGAAACGTGTTGGTCGGAATGATTCAAATCAATGTACGTGGAACGGTTAGTACGGTAGACCCTCCGTAATCAACGAGAACCTTCACAGCTCACCCCCTGATATTTATAAATATTGAAAGACAGTTACGTCCCAAAAAGAATATCAACATTCAGACTAACAACTAAGCTTATAGCTTACTTTAGCTCCGTACCTCCCCAAAGCGACCAATACAAAGACATATTCTTTAGTATAACGCTCTGTATTTAAAACAATGAATGTAATGTGTACGTGTGTGTTCCGGTAACGACCGTCTCAAGAATCCTCTCACCTACCGGCCCTGTTGCGTTGTTTACTATGCAATTAAAACTTCAACGAGTCACTTATACGTAGATACAGAGCTGCGTTTCTAATACACCACTCATTTTAAGCTACTTTATCGGCTATTGGACCATTTTCCGTTTGAATACCTTTGCGCATAGTCTAAAACGACTGCTAGTATTTATATTCCAATTAAAATGTCGGTTTATTTTTATTTTTCTTGACTACTTAGTTAAGAAAATTCGCTTCCATTGTTTATAGTGATAAATTTTTATAACTAGATTTGTTGTAGAGTGCAAAATCCGAAGGTCCAACACATTTTTAAACTGCAGTCCCTAAAATTTTCGTCACATAAAAATGAATGGATTAGCGCCAGTGTGACGTTTTTACTACAGAACGTAAACAGTTTAACAAATAATCTTAAAGGTTGCTGTCTCGTCGCTCAGTAGGAGAATTCGTATTCAAGTGTGTTTCAATTATACTTGTTAATGATACTTTATTCCAGCGTGCGATGATTAACCTACATTGCGCAACCAACCGTCTTTATCTTGTCACTCGTCAAAGCGAAATTATAAACAAAAATCTCTTGAAAGTGATGTTGCTAAATCTAATCATGTGTAAACACTTATGTACTGTGGCGTATAAACACGTTCATGCATAACCCAGTCCTCAGTTATAGCTATACAAAATGTCTTTTCCTGCTAACCTGTAGTGTGTTTGGATATTTGGAAAATATGATTATTCAGCACGGCTGCTTCTAGGTTGTTGCGCCGTTTAGTCAACCAGGCTACATGGCGCAACAACCCGTAAGACAACCATATTCATACAAGCCGCCGTGAAAACCTGAAATTTTGCCATAATTATTCAAACAGGTCAGTTTCTACATGTGTCATGTTCTGTAAGCTGTTACATACATCAAATTATCTCCATTTTCATAATCTTTAACCAGACCCTATGCCGGTGGCTTATACAGTGTTCAGAAAGGAAGGACCCTTCAGGGAAATATTACCTAGAAGACCCAGGCTTAGACACTAGATTAATTTGGCTGATGACAGAAGCCAATGGCAAGCTCTTCTAAGCATGATAATTCAATAAAAGTCGCGGTATTTCTTGACTATCTGAGCGACTGTTTGCTTCATCAGTAAGGACTGTGTTCTGCAGAGTTAGAAACTTAGAGAATCAAGTTTAGGAAGGACTCAAAAGGTATTAACTCCATGAAAAATAGCTTCCTCCTTCAGTTTCGAAGTTCACATACAAATATCTCTTCTTAACATCTGCTGTTTTATTTTAAACCCAGAGGTTCCATAAAACGTTCATTAGCGTTGCCACAAGAAACTCTCCAGAGTCAGAAGCTTCCAGTCCATATTTTCAAATTTTGTTCCTTTAACGGTCAATTTAAAAAGGCCTGGTCCTCCCATCTTCGTCTGTGTGTCTTGAATGTTCGTTCCCTTAAGGTTTACCGACAGCAGTTTTGTATGTAATTCTTATATGACATAATCAATGAATGTTCACCTTTGGTGTGAATAATCAGAGGTATGTAAAAAATATTTCTTATTCATACCGGTATTTATTGTTTTTATATATGCATACCACATTCAAGGACAAGGTTAGAATGGTATACCCTTCAGAGTGCTAAGATTTCCAAAAGTGTTTTTCACGCCACTTCATAATATCAAATAGTTCACATTGTCACCGATGGATGACTAGGCGGATAGTTCATATTAGCCATTGATAGATGGCAACACAATGGGTGGGGACGTCATCACGGAGAGTCAACTTCCCACTTCACAAGTCATGTTGGTTAGCGATTACAGGAAATTGAAAAGTACGAGTTTGGAGCAGCCACCAGTGGCAAACATTTCGTACCAAGTTTAATGAAAAACCGATTGCCCATCCAGAGCTATACGGGCATGCACTGACACTTATGGGCGATAACAATATTTGGCGAAGACGACATTGCAGAGGATTAACATGGCAAAGAATCATAGTCCCAAATTACAAGTTTGAGCATCCGTGACGCTGGTACGTATTATTAATTAACTAACTACCTGGCTTGGGGAACGATAAAGGTTCATCACCGAATTAACAAAAGCCATCCACCGGACCCTGTATTGGGTTAACAGAATCCATTCTCCTTCAACTCCTACCTCCCATAGATCCCGCCCGAGATTATAATCCCATCTACGTCTAGGTCTCCCCAGCGGTCTCTTCCCCTCAGACTTCCGACAAATACCCGCTACACACGTCTTGTCCCATCCATGCGCGCTACACCTCATTCTTCTCGACTTAATCACCCTGACAATACTGAGGGAGGAATATCAATTTTTAAGCTCTTCATTATGCAATTTTCTCCATGCCCCATCGTCTTCTCTCCTAGGCCCAAATATCCTCCTCAACACCCTATTCTCAAACACCTGCAATCTGCGTTCCTCCCTCTGAGTGAGAGACCATGTTTCGCACCCATACAAAACAATAGGCAGAATTATTGTTTTGTATATTATAATATTCAGGTTATTAGAAATCAGACGGGAAAACAAAATATTTTGAACTGAAAAGTAGCAAGCATTTCCGGAATTTAGTCTCATCCTAATTTCCTCGTAAATATCAGATTTGTTATTGTTGTTTCAAAATATTTGAACTTTGTCACACACTCAAAGGATTTATTAGCCATCCTAATATGATTTTGTACTCCCGTCTTATTTCTAGGCCCACCTCCCTACTAGCCTCTAGTAAAACTTCTGCGTTCCTCTTTATTGTATTCATATCGTCCCCCAATAAATTAACATCATCAGCATATGCCAAAAGCTGATGTGTCCCATTCAATTGCAAACCCTCCTGCCTATCTCGGACTTTCCTGATAGTGTATTATAACTCAAAGTTAAAGAGCAAGGGAACGTATTACTGATTACAGAAAATAAAAAAATACGAGTTTGAAGTAGTGCCCATTGGCACACTACCCATACCAAATTTCATGAAAATTCATTGAGATGCAAAATTTTGTTGTATGGCGGAACAAATAATTTGTGTGACCTTGACAGACACGATCCCTTCGGCTCAGTGCTGCGATGGACAGGTACGGTCTTTCGTAACAAACCCGCAAAGTGGCATGGTTGACAAAGAACGAAGTCTCAGCATGTTAATTTATAATGTAAAGTCATACAAAGTGTCGTTCATTTATAATTGAATGCCAAGCCATTTTCTATTTGTATCCCTATTTAAAGCAAAATTCTTTTTTCGGTTAAAATAAATTTATGTAATGAATGAAAATTTTACAGGGCTTATTTCTTGTTTCCTTTTGCAATACATTTCATCGCCGATAAAAAAATTGACATGAAGTTTCACTCATACTAAGATTCAGTAATACAGGAAACCACACGCAATTGGGTGACATCTAGTCTGTTATATGTGACATGTATTGCCACTCCTTGGTTCGGATATTGCGTTGTTTTGCACTTAAGGAGTTATCGCTCAGCAGGATGGTCTACAGTAGATAAAAACATATCCGGTCTAGAAGTAAGGCTAACCGATTACCAATCTCTAAAATATCAACGTACGACTGACAAACCTTTCCGAAGGTCTTTTTATTCAACTCTGTTTAATGTGAAATATGCATACTTATGCAAAATATACACAGACTAGTTATCCTAAAGGATTTTATGTGTTAAATTATTTCAGGTGTTTCAGCACATTGCAGTAATGTTTATGGAGAGCATGCTCAATGTTAGAGTGAAGATGAGTTGGTAATAAGATGGAGGAGACATTAACAATTAGGCCCAAACTATGTTTTAGTGCCCGGTTAAATTTTAAGAGACTAAATCCATTTTTGGAAAATCATTAATCAGAACAATCCGTTCCTGGATTCATTCTGAGGACAGACATTTTGTCCTACAGATCACTCACTCGGCCTGAAATGTGTGTTGTTTGAACTTTGAACTATTTTAAATACCCTTTGTCATACCAAATGACCTTCACTTAATTTAATACATCAATGTATAACTCTGCTTTGCAGAACAGAATCTTGTTTATCAAGACAAGGCCGAAAGAGACACATTGAAAGACGGAGTACGAACTAGTCAAGACGTCAAGTCAGATCTTAGGAGCAGGATCGTCACTTTACCCACGCTGTTGATTAGAGCAATTGACAGCCGCCAAGCAGCAGTCGGCCGTAAGGATTAACTATGTGTACGTATAATCACGGCATCAAACAGGGTTAGAGTAAACACTACATGCGACGTGCATATTCTGTGTAATTCATTCACAGGACCACCAGTTTACATGCCTGAATCTCTAGTACTTTGTGACTATCGAATAAAAAACCGAGCATTTATAATATTGCACGTCCGCCTACCATTGACATAAACAAGTCCCTGCGATTAACTTGTCCATCTGAAGCAGTAAGAGATTTTGAATCGCTGTCACATGTGCACTCAGCTGTCAGTAATAGTAACATATAAAACTGTTTTTAACTAGATCAGCATTGGCAGTTGTGCAGTTACATCCCATCCTGCCAGCCCCAAACTTTTTATTGGTGAGACCACAAAGCAGTAATACAATTTATAGACAACAATTTGATAATCACGATAAATTAAATTAAACAGATTTTGATGTTAAAAATAATTGTGTCATGTAACATACAAAATTGATCAAATGCCAAATATCTTACTTCTTAGAAAGAGACGTTGAGCTTTACGCATCACCAAATATTTATACGAGGGCAGGCAAGACTGGCAAAGTGAAACTTTTGTTGTCGATAATGCGATGGTATGTCCTACAGCCTTTCGAATTGATGACTCAGTCATTGTAGGCCTATAGCCGAACCTATAACCAACATATTAAATCAAAATTCTCCGCTTTTATGGAATCCGAAGATTAATTATCACGTCCACAAAAGTCTGCCGGTGGACTCCAGTCTGAGCCAATCAATCTATGTTCACATCCAGTTTTCTATAACGTTCGTTTTAATAGTATCCTCCGGTATAAACACACGTAGGTCTCCCAACTGGTCTCTTCCCTCTGGATTTTCTGACTAAAATCTAGTCTGAAATTTACATCTTACACAAATGTTCAACATTACCAGTCCATCTCACCCTCCCTGATTGCCACTTTCTCTGTCTTAGGTCTAAATATTCTCTTAGCACCTCATTGTGGTACAAATTTCACATTAATATAAGACAACAAGTAAAATTATAGTTCTGTGTAAGCCAAAGTATTAAAAAACAAGAAATTATTTATCTGTTTTTTTCTAGTAGGGAGAGCATCTAGCCCATAGAAGAGGACATGGTTGAGAGTGATTTGGAAAGCGTTAAGGAAATGACTTCCATGTTTTTTGTGGAATGATGGACAGAATGACTATGGTTTTATTTCATGTAGATCTTCACAAATTCAGGTAATGAGAACTACGTTTTATTATAAACATCCCAATATTAATAAGACGCCTGTTACTGACTTAAACTGTGTTCTTTCAACATCAAAATTTTCCTTTGTAATGATATTCTGACAAAACAAAACTTCTTTCATGTAACTCAAAAACTGTTCAGGAGAGGGTTTGGACCATGAAAGTGGTTTGTAAATACCGTTAGGGGCGTAACAAATCTCACAACGGCGAGTATAAATACGGCTTTCTTCAAGTTGTTGCGGAAGCAACAACATCTGAAACGTCGATAAACTTCTAGCAGTAGAAGAAGTGCAATAACCCAGTGGTATTCAACCTGGGGTACGCGAAGACATCTTAGGGGGTACGTGAAATTTAAAAAAATATATATTATTTTATGATAAACACTGAATAATCAGTAATGTAATTTATTTAATTTATTTTAGATGTAGATTTTATACTATGTACAACTTGAATTATACACCAACAACTTTTGGGGTACAAAGTTGAAGAGAAATTATATCTGGGGGTACGCGAACAAAAAAGGTTGAATACCACTACAATAACCCTTAAGAGAGTCATATTCATCTCACTGATTTTTTTAAACACAGAAACTGGGCCCTTTTCTAGGCAAAGTCTTGGGATAAGTGAAAATCAACAGTTAAAGAACGTTGTTTTATTGTTTCTGCGTGTTTTGCGTTCCCCTTCTCTGATACATACGCAGATATATTTCCCATGTAATACAGTATCGGCTAAAAATAACCTTGGCGTGTGGGTGACGTCACAACTCAAGGATCAGCGATTCTACTAATCATTCAAAACGCATTTCACGTCAAGAAGATGACCACTCCAATAAAAGTATAATATGGAAAAATATAAACGGAATCTTAAAACGCAAACAGAACGATGAATTAATTCACCCAATGGACTCGACTGCACGACTTGAACTTCTGTATAGAACTAAAACCTGAGGAAAATGTTTTCAGCATGGCGTAACCCAGTCCCGCCGCGACCGCTTCCTGCCGCTCGCAACGGTCGCTCACTCGCCAGATATTTGGCCCTTATCTGTACACACAACGTCATCAAGTGGTTTTTTTCGATTCTGCCCCCGCCAAAACAAGGGGAGTAAAGAAGCAAGTAACATTTCACCTCTCTTGTTTCAATTGTGCTGTCCATATTACACCTGCACTATCTTCAGGCGCATTCCTGCGGGTGACGAGTAGTATTGTCAAGAATTAGTTCTTGTATGCCAACAAAGACAATGAAAGGCTAATATTTTAGAATCTGCAATCCGAGAACAAATGGGGACCGCAAATAGTTCAATTTCCATCTTGCAGCGTGACTACAAGGTTACTAATTGCGTATACTGCGCTAACTGCAGAATTTATTTATCCTGTATATGTCGTTATAGATATGAATGACGGATGAAATATAAATGGAAGAAATGCGCATAAAATTACACGTTATTGATGTTATCCTTTTCCTAACTGATTACGAGGTGCGATCGGAAGGTTTTCAGACTGCGCGTATAAAAACCCGTACACTTATCTCAGGTATTAAATTCATCCATCACCCTCGAAGTAGTTCCCCTCGGAGTGAACACAACGATCCCAGCGCCGCTGCCAAGCCTGGAAGCATCCCTGGAAATCTTTCTTTGTCAGCCTGTCAAGCACCATCTGCGATTCTGCCTGAATCTCTTGCCAAAGACTCGCCAAAACGGCTACGGAAACCTATGAAATGCTAAAGCAAGCATTTGGGGAGTCCGCAATGGGTCGTGCACAAACATTTGTGTGGCATTCACGTTTTAAAAATGGCCGAACCTCTGTCGATGATGACGAGCGTTCTGGACGACCATCTTCGAGCACAACGCCCGAAAATGTTACGAAGATTCGGCAGGCCATTCACGAAGATCGACGTCGTACCATCAACGACTTGTGCGACATTGTTGGGATAGGCTATGGGACCTGTCAGCTGATTCTAAAGGACGGAAGCGGCCGTCAAAGTGGCGCAACCACAACTGGCTGCTGCATCATGACAACGCGCCAGCGCACACCGCCCTCAAAGTTCGGCAGTTTTTGGCCTCAAACACCATGGCCGTCATCCCGCACCCTCCTTATTTGCCGGATTTAGCTCCGTGTGACTTCTTCCTCTTCCCAAAGATGAAAATTCAGCTAAAGGGAAGGAGATTTGAGACGATAGAAGAGATTCAGGCAGAATCGCAGATGGTGCTTGACAGGCTGACAAAGAAAGATTTCCAGGGATGCTTCCAGGCTTGGCAGCGGCGCTGGGGTCGTTGTGTTCACTCCCAGGGGAACTACTTCGAGGGTGATGGATGAATTTAATACCTGAGATAAGTGTACGGGTTTTTATACGCGCAGTCTGGAAACTTTCCGATCGCACCTCGTATATTCAACTTCACAGCAGTCTTCTAAGTGGCCTTTCTGGTTTGTTTTGGGATTCTGTCCATCTGTGACGACGCGTTGGACGTGTTCTTGTGTGGTCGTCCATTTTTACATTTACCGAATTATTAAGGCGAGTAGTTATCTCTGTTTGTCTCCCTTCTTACTTTCGCCTAATGTGTTACATCCCTCGACTAATTTCTGTATTTGTCAACCCATCATCGCAGTCTAGTATTTAGTGCAACGTATTAAGGAGGTCCTTGGTTTTCATCTCAGCAGGGAGACCGGTTGTCCCAACTGAGGTTCTTCGTTATCTTTAGGCCCTCCATGCAAATGCCGGTATCCGACTTTAATTAAGGCCACAAACACTTCTTCCCATATTCCTTCCTATGATTGTTCATTAATCATCCTATCAGTCAGCGCTAATCGTCTGAGCGACTGTCAGCATAGTTTAATGAATTTTATCCAACAGACCACAAATAAAGAAAATAACCCTTAACACTTTGTGTTTCATTCGGATGGATAGTTACAGCGTCCATGTTTATATAATCAATTATTTGAAGATTTCCGTCTTCTGGATAGTTGCGCTGTGTAGTCTGGTCGATGATATTCATCGCCCTGATGACGGAGGCAGTATGACCTCTGAAACGTTCGTTAACATCGATCAGACTACACAGCGCAACAACCCAGAAGACGGAAATCTTCATACTCACCGCTGTGAGAACCTCAAGTCTTACAAACCAATTATTTGTTGAAACTTTACATAAAAAAATTCCAAATCTTTATTAAAATTATTGTGTACTATTTTTGTGCTGCTGGTCAGTTTTGAATAAGCTATATTTGGAGATTAACTTGTTTGAGACACATACAGGCATACCTCGGAGATATTTCGGGCTCCGTTCCAGACCACCGCAATAAAGCGAGTCACACGAAATTTTTGGTTTCCCAGTGCATATAAAAGTTATGTTTATACTATACTGTAGTCTATTAAGTGTGCAATAGCATTATGTCTAAAAAAACAATGCGAGAACATTGCGAGAATTACCAAAATGTGACACAGAGACACGAAGTGAGCACATGCTGTTGAAAAAATGGCGCCGACAGACTTACTCGACGCAGGGTTGCCCCAAAACTTCAATTTGTAAAAGAACCCGCAATATCTGCGAAGCGAAATAAAACGAGGTATGCCTGTATCTTGTTACAAAAAAGTGTACATCTCTTTAATATGAAGAATTTTCTTTTCGTTTTGATTTACATTGGGAAACGTTTAATTTCAAATGCAAGTAAATGCTTGTATTAATACAATAGTGGCAAGTGTTTCCACCTAAATACAGAAAAAGCACTATTTTCGGTTTCCTGTTTCTTATGTGTTCCTCTCCTGTTGATGGCGGCCGTGCATGTCGAACAGATTTTTTTAAAAGGGCCTATTATTTTTCAGCTTTTTTGAGTTCCTTGCACGAAGTGCAGAGAGTGTCCTTGAGAAGCTTGAACCTGAAGTTCATTAACATGCCCTATTTTAACACTGAACTTGTTGTATTTTGCCAACAGTTTTGTATAATTTCTTACGAAGATGAACAAATGCTACTGTTCATGCTCGGGTGTGAATTACGAAGCAAATTTAATTTTGGGAGCTTGGTTTACTATGTGAACGACAAACCGCCACTCTTTTGTAACATCGAGGGAGTTACAAAAATATAATTTGATATATTTTTTATGCAATGTCAACGACTGTACACGACGCAGTAACATCCTGCAGTATCCCACTTTCCTGTATCATGATATGTTTGACAGTTTTAATTCTATATGATCCCGCTGTCACAAGTTAAGCTACGTTCGGTATTGACAGTTGAAGAACGTCATATCGAATTAAAAATCCCTCTGGTTTAAAACAAGTTGACACAGTTAACATCCAAACAGACGAGAAAGGTAGACAATTTTTTATGAGCCATCATGTACGTATGTCGTGTTTATAGTGCCATACTACGCCGGAAGTGACATCATGAAAACCAAACTAAAATTTCCAAGTAAAGGAAAGTTTCAAGTGTGGTCATAAAAATGTGACATTTACGATATAGCTCATTCGTCAACCAATGTCCCTGACAAGGAACAGAAGAGGACTGTAAATGTAAACCAAGGTGTGAGGGCACATTTGCTGATGATTGATGGTCGGTCGAGATACATATCTTTATTCCTGGCCCAGAAATATGTTTGTATACGCCGTGATAATGCGAAATTAGAAAGCTGGAAATATGAATCATGTGACGATTATTCCCAGCGTTTATTCAAAACTCTGCGTACGTATATAAATGTCATCATGAGTCATAACTAAAGACTTGCTCAATCTCCTCGCTCCATGGAATAGCAAAATACGATTACACTGAGCTCTTATTCATAATGTGCGTCGACATATTGACAGGTTAAAATCTGTTGGTTTCAATTTACAATGTTGGATATGATTCCCTGGTCATTTGTTGACTTAAAAATGTATATGAACACACAAAATTGTTATTTTAATATATTCAGGACTTTTATGCAGCCCAAAGGTTCGTTATCGTGTTCACAAAAGCCTGTTACTGGGCCCCAGTATCTAACTAACTAACTAGATGGCTTACGGAACCCGAAGGTTCATCACCGAATTAACCAAAGCCCTCCACAGGACCCTGTCCTGGGCCAACAAAATCCAGTCTCCTTCGACTCCTATCTCCCATAGATCCCGCCTGACATTATCCTCCCATCTACGTCTAGGTCTCCCCAGCGGTCTCTTCCCCTCACGGGGGCCCCAGTATCAGCCAGTTTTATTCAGTGCAAACATTCTCTCACGCTTTCTCCGGAGTCCAGTTTGATATAAACTGAGGACTTCCAGGCGGTTTTATGCTATTTGAATTTCGTATGCTTTTTTCCATGCGTACAAATGAACCGCCAATTTCTGTAACAACACAGAATCAGTCACAAATATAAACCACTGGATTCATCTAAAACATTTTATGTCGTAAGAAATAATTGTCAATATGAAAGGAAATACTACATCAGAGAATATGCACATTTTCTAACATGTGAGTCGAAAGTATTATATAAAATTCTGTTGGTAGAACACTAAATTTTGCCAGTAAATAAACTTAGTTTTTAATGATGTGTATAACCTGTAGAAATAAGAACCTTTGCAACAGAGTTTATCGTGCTACATTTAAGAAAAACCTGTTGGTAGATTATAAATATGTGAAGAATATCCTTAATAAAACACAAAGATAAACCACAATCAACCCACGTTATGTGCTTGGGGCAGGTTCTCCGGTTTTCTGGTTTTTGCCCTGCTACACTTTATTCCGCCATTACTTTACACTTGTCACCGCCCTACGACGTGTGCGATGGCTCTGGCCAGGTACCACATTAAGGATTAAGGATTACCAGTACATTAGGATTCGAAGTTTTCGTGGCAGTGGGTCTGAAGATAGCTGTCTTCTGGATTATAGCGCCATGTAGTCTGGTAGAACTTTACCAACGTTTCAGAGGCCCTCGCTGATGCAGTTAGGACTTCTGAAATGTTGGTAAACTTCTACCAGACTACACGGAGCTACAGCCCAGAAAAGAGCCACCCATGTAGCACATTGCCATACACTCGGTCTTCAGTTTAGAGTTTCATCTTTGACCCGGCACTTAGTCTCGTTTCTAAGTATCACAAATTGTATTTTCACAGTTTGTCCACGATCTTCGTTACCTCATGGGCATTCGGTTGGGCGTTTCGTGGACAGTGTATCGATAAAATAAATGTTGATTTGCAATGCATTTTTATGCAACCTTTTAAGGCTGCTTGGGAAGAATGTGTCTTGGTGTGCACAATTATGTTCTCTCTTGCTAAGATACGCACTGTTCCTACTTATCTGATAGAGGCATTGTGTTGAATTGTACAGGTCGATATTAATCAGCTAAGAAGATATCAGGCTGAAAATAAAGTTGAAGATTATTTTTAAACATTTTTGTATATAAATTCATGTCGACTGTCCTACTGCAAAGCCATCACTCATATTTTTCATCTGTTGGTTTACAACCTTCTTTTCAATGTTTTTCTACTGAAGGACGTATAATCTGTAATGTTATTGGTACACGTACTTCATTAAACACAAACACCATTACGAAATACGTGCGTTAAGTTGACAAAGATGGTCGGATCTCAAGATCTGTGGATTGTGTAAGTCACCCAGTATTATTTGGACATTGAAATAAAGCGCATTTGCTGTGGGCAGATTGTAACTCGGTAGGACACCTTTTGAAAACGGCCACGTTTGAAACCAAGAACGAGGCCGGTGGTTAACATGGCAGGTATTAAGGACGGCGGATGGGCAGATGGATGGAACTGTCTCCGGTTCGTTCCCAGTAACGGGCTTTATTACGTATTTGTGGTGTTGAAACTTCGGGATCTGTTATCAGAGAATTAATTAGATACATTAATAGCCTAATATTCCTGCTTGCCTGCAAGGGGCAAGCCTAAGCCTATATAATTCTTTGTGTCACCCTTGAAGTAAAGAAATTGAATTTTAACGTCTTATCGACAATACCGCTTTTAAATGGCTCTAATGGTAAATTTATTTTGGCTAACGTGATAATATCAAAATATTTGTTGAGAAGTTCATTCATTTACAGAGAATAACCAATGCCAGTCTGTTAGCCTATGGTGCATTAATAAAAATAAAATGACATCCATGTGTAACAAAATTCGAAACGGCGAAAATTTTTGCTTTAATTTAGTATATCAGGAGGCTACACTGTCCTTTGCTGGTTATAACCTCATTACGCTCGTTAGAAAACAGTACGCATTCTTAGTTGATTAAGGTGACCCACATGACCAATCAGATTACTTGTCCTGTGGTGGTGTATGACTTTAATTACATTAACTAACTAACATTAACAACATTCTTTCTTTTACATATCGTCAGTTCACATTTCGTACCCTGCGCTTTGAAAAATAAAACCCAAGCAATTGGACTCACCGAGAACGACATAAGAAAAATCACGTCCTGTAATAGTAGAGATATAATGGAATGAGAACATGAATAACAAACGTGTGAGAGTGAAGAAGGAAGAGATCTTGTTGCATTGAACGTAATGAAGTTGAAATTCCAATCATAGTTCAACAGAGAAGTGGTATCAGATTGTTGTCTCGATGGTTTATACACGTATGATTACTGATTAGACAGAGTTACCTGACGACAAGTAACAGATAAGTGAGTGTGAGTGGGGAGTGGCAAGTATTTCGAGTGTCACAGAGCAATGGTGATACATCTCCTCCAGCCATAGTTGGACAGCAGGGATACATATTTATTTCCTCGTCTGCTGACGACACTTTATCAACTCCTTTTTATACAGCTAGAATACGGCGCATCATAGAGAACTTGGAAGAAATATATTTAGATTAAATGAAAAGCTGGGTTTCTTGTGTGAATCTCAAATACAGATAATGTCAAATGAATTTAAAATGAAATTCAAGATGAATTGTTGATCAGTGATCGCGTCTGTCGATAGTATGACCAGCAACTGTTTGATCACAAGATGAAAACTGTACCAATTTACTGATCCCGCAGAACCAAATTGATTTGCATTTCGCAGGTTAACGATACCGAGTAATGTGTTTGGCTATCCCGATTAACAGTTTTCTTGTTTTTCCTAAGTCACTCAAAATCAAGTGCCTACGTTTCCACCCACAGAACAACTCGGGATACTGGATCCAACTGATTAGGCGTCTGTACCCTTTTTTAACCTCAATATGAAAGGAGGTTCATGCTTCGAAATGTGTTGAATTTTAAAGGCATTTAAAGTCTTTTTCAAAACCGGACGCTAGATAAAATCCGAAAGAAAGAATATACTACCATAGTCAAAGACATTCGGAGAAGATATGTGTTGTGTATTCCTGGTGTAGAGTACTTAAATACAGATATCCGGATGTCTTATACTGCCGCGAATCCGCGACACCCGCTGGTCATACCTCGCTGTCCACGTCACGGACTTCTGTTACTTGTTCTTCTCTTTGTCAGCCAGCCATTTCCACAAACTGACTAAAATATAAGAGCATAGCGTTCAATGTCAAACATTATTACAATTGAGTGTCAAAGAATAGCATAATCACGAGAAATTATACTAGGTACGTAGCTGCCAAAACACAACCAAATATTGCGGTCGAGTGGGGTTTCAAGTTCCGGGTTCAAACTTCGGCCCGCAGACAGTCTATGCTTAGCGAGGTTATCGCGGTTGTTTACAGTCACTCCGGGATAATTCCATTAGGTCATAATAGCCTCCTACACCCTTCCAAATTCATTACTCACTAATGTTTTCATCAAACGTACATTTTTTTAAAGTGAAAGCGTCAATGAAAATCAGGACTCAGTATATATATATATATATATATATATATATATATATATATATATATATATATATATAACAACAGATACCAAATAATGATAGTATATACAAAATAGAAGCCACTACTTTTATCTTCTTCACGTGTTCTTTACACTCGGTGCAAAACATGACACATTTGGGATTCACAGCATAATATTATCACAGATATGCCGACGTGAGCGACAGGCACATAAAATGTCCAGCTAAAGATATCGCCTACGAGTACAACCATACCAATAATCTGGAAACCCATTTTAAACGTGTCTGAATATGTATATATGGCCAGCACTATACAGCAGTGCTTATGTAAAATATTTTATAGTCAAAGACACCTTTAGAAGGGCAAGACGAGGCTGGAGCACAGGACGGTTACATGGAACGAGTAATAGAGAAAAATATAAGTTTTTGCATTTGATTTAACAAATCACGTCTGATGTTTCTGTACTTATGCAAGATGTGGATGTAGTCATTTTCAGCACCAGTGGACGTAGATTAAATACATTTAAATTTCTTCATTTGTTATAGGCCTATACTTCCCACAATTTCGTGACGGATTTAATATGAGTATCCAGTTAATATGTCTTCATTTGAGCTCTGTGGCCTAAATATCTTACGGAATGACAGGATAAGTGATGAGGTTTAATATCCAGACACAACATGCCATGAAAAAGATGTTCTAAGGTTGTGTATTCGCTTGAAAATATTTATTATTTTTGCTTATAATTTGCTTCAATTTGAATCACTTTTGAGAATTTTAATTAAACTTGAGCGTCACAAAGAAGGAATTATATATGCTATTGCTGTTTATTATTATTATTGTTGGTAGTACTAGTAGTATTAGTATATTATAACTTTCTTCGTAAACTCGTAAATTGAATTTCCATAACTAACGTTTCTAGAAAGAACAAGGCTTACTGTTTATTACTGTCCAAAACACGTAGTAATTCACGAACCTGCCTTTTCACAATTGATGCAGTGACTGAAAACTTATGTCATCATGCTTTCTCAACTTCTTGAATTTCATACAAAAGCATGACATGACAACCGAAATATATCTCTTTGTAATTTATTAATCGATTTTCAAAATGCCAACAAATTAAGATATTAAGCGATTGACAGCTTAAGTAATAATGATGAATGGGAGGTGGATTAAGAATTTAGCGGTTTATTTCAAGATTTTGTATCTTGTTTTGTTTGTCCATATGTGGAAATAACCTACGTATTAACACGTATAAACAGAAGACAAATACTTGTTCGCATCGCAAGTGTATGTAGTTATTAGGAAACTTCCTTGTAATCTTAAGTACGAACAGTTTTTCATTGGCACGTGGCTTATCACAAATAGTAGGTGAGTTAGAAATCATGCAAAGATCCCCTACATGCTGACATTTCACAATCTTCATGCAACGAAAATTGTAAACTATCATGCAAATACTTAAATAAAATAGCTTCTAAACAAAATTATAATTATAGGAATGGTTCAATGTTCTTGAAACTTCCTTAAAAGGACCAGCTCATGGTAAATGACCCGTATGTGACCATAAATACGCAAAACCAATGATTCATTCATGCTAAGGTATTTCGCAAGCAGGGAAATACATTCTGAAGTCATTAACAGCCGTGCTTTTGACTGACTCATAAAATGTATGTTGTCGTAATGAGTTGGCCTGCCATAATGTGATTTCTTTGTAATGACGCACCTGGCATTCTGAAGGTCACCTAATCGCTAATGGCTTAACTCAGGTGTCATAAAATGCAATTCTTAAATAAAGTTGTTTGTAAAATACGTACTATGTTATGTCTCAAGCGATTCTGATTTCGAGAACGTCACTCATCTGAAGCTTCTGTCGCCTGACCACGCAGATCTTCAGCGGACAGACGTAATTTGTCACTAAAACGCGCCATTTTAATGCCAGTCCAAAAGTCATCAGGTCCTTATTGTTGAGTACTGTTAGTATTTCTTATTAGTGCATCCTTTGTTTCGTGCAACCCTTGTGGCGAAAAGAAAATGGGTCTCCATGCATTCGAATAAAGTTGCCGAAGATACATGCAATCAATGACGCTCGCTGCATCGAGGAGTCAAATGTCCTACAACGACAATGGAATGGCGAAAAATATGGCTGCTCTTTCTCGTACATTCATTTTTTCCGTGCACTCGATAGATACGTTCATAAAAACGCGCCTTGTAAATGAAAAACACAGAAATGAGGAACTAATATCCCATAAGAGAGTTCAAATTTCAGGCGATGAGAATTTAAACACATTTATTGATGTAAACCGCTTACACACAGAGGATCCAGACTTTCAGCATTAATATCACTGTTTACACATCGATGTTGATCAAATTTCGAATGGTGAATGCTCCGGTCTTGTTAGTAGTGTGCCGCCAGAACATTAAAATTGGGAGAGATTTACTGTAGTCTATACACAACAGCGGCTTAATAATTCAATTCATTTATTATTATTGATAATTCAATTCATTTAATTCAATTCATTTCAATTCATTTATTTATTTAAGTGCTTGACAACAGCCAAAAAGGCCAATAACAGCCAAGCACTAAACCAAAGTCCTGGATAAAATATAATAAGTAATTAACTTATTTCAATAATAATAAAAGTAAAACAAAAATGAAACTAAATATATAAATGTAACATATTAATAATAATAATAATTCGATTCATTTATTAAATCAAATTTTACAAATAAATGGGCTAAATACAATACCTAAATAATATAATTCAATTTAATAATTCTAAATAAAATAAATAATACTAAGTCATAGTCATAATAATAATAATAATAATAATAATAATAATTCAATTCCTTTGTTGAGTGTTTGCCAACAGCAAAGAGCTTATGACAGGCAAACACTAATACAAAGATAGAAATTTAATAAAAAGAAAATAATCTACCTAGGTAAACACTAGTATAAATGTAAAACACTATATAATAATAATAATAATAATAATAATAACATCCCAGTAGTTATAGGAGCAACTTGAACTGTCTCCAGGTCGCCCAGAAAATATTTGGCCAACATCCCGGGCGAACACGACATCGGGGAACTGCAGAAGACCGCCATTTTGGGATCTTCAAACATAATCCAAAAGACGCTTTCATAAAATAAAATTATATAATACATGTGGCACTTGCTAAAAACAATATGTATCCCGGAAATAGCTGCTGCCCTATGTATCTTAGGGACAAGGTCTGTCTCGGGTACATGGAAGTACATACCCCATAAAGTGGTGAATAGATGGGATAATAATAATGCGGTATCAGTGTGCTGCGATTGTTGGCGGATTTAATAACATTGCACTTATAAACTAGGATTCAGTCACATAGTGCTTGCAATGGTAGCTCTCGGCGACCATATTCGAAATTGGCGCGCAAACCTAACCTAACCTAACCTAACCTAACCTAACGTAGCATGATTGCCTTCTGGTGTGTATTTTCTTTTAATGGTTCCAGGCTTACTCGTGTTGACCTTTCCCTTCAGTACGTTCCACACGTAAGCATGTTGCGGGGTTGAAAATGGGAACCGTGTCCACATAAGTTTGGAGCATTTCGTTCAGATGTTTACAAACGCCACGACTGAGCATTTTTAGCACCACATGTGACGGGATACCATTTCATAAGGAGTGAGGCATCAACAACTTCTGGTCACTGTCGGTGCATAAGTATTGTTTTATTGCTGACATTCTGGGTCTTCCAGCGAGAAAATCATTCTGTAGTTGTACAAACAGCATAATCACTTTAAAAATAAAATTAAAGCTAAGTAATTGAATGACTAGTGACCACTTTAAATTGAAAAGGCGTCAATGAAGAACGGCTATAAATTTAAAAAAAGACTACGTGGTGTAAGTAGTGGCAGAGAGCGCTTAGCAAGGTTAGAAGCAGCTCATTTAGGGAACTGTCACTCATTTCCCTCAGGAGTATTATTTTTATTTACTGTTCTGTCTGACCACAGGTCCATATGAACAGGATCCTTCCATCCTTTTCTCGGACTGGGACCTGTTCATATACGTTCTTGGCAGATGATCCAGAAGTGGTTTGCCATTGCCTTCTTCTGTGTGTGAATGGAGTAATTGTTGGGATGCCACGGAGAAACCGGGGAAGCCCCCGGAGGAAAACTCCGTGTTGCCTAGACCACGGGCTTGCCCAACACAAGTTATAAATTCTGGCACCGCCGGTAATCGAACCCGAGACCCCAGGATTACAAGGCCAGCGTTCTAACCGCTAGGCCACAGGAGTAAAGCCACATAAATATCAACGAAGATGAAGCTTTCCTACATGGTTTGCTACTGAGACAACCAATCGTCTAGCTGCAACTGAACCTACAATAACAAACTGCTGTAGGACAGTTCCGTTCAACAATAAACATCGGTCAACGAATATTCCATATTCACTCCTTAGTCCTGACCACATTTAATGCTCTCTCTTCCATATGAAAGGAATCTGGAATACCTAACCTGCGCTCCATACACATATCAGAATAGAACACGGTCATGAGTTATTCAGGAAACAATTCCCACACATTAAAAGAAGTCCTTTGTTGGGCACTGTCCATTGCTTCGGCATCATTTTGTGATAATGGAGGCAATATGTTCATCTGGGACGTTGGTACACAGCGCAAGATCCCAGAAGGCAATCTATATTTAACTTCACTGATTAGTGGACTATTTATGAAAGTCATATCTCTTTCTCATATACAAAGTAATTGATGGATGATGATAACAGACATTTCACCTATCACGTAAATAACAGAAGATTCTGAAAAAATTTGATCTTGACAGCATTCGAGACTGATTCATCATGAAATTTCAACCAAAGGATATACGAGGTGCGATCGAAAGGTTTCAAGACTGCGCGTATAAAAACCTGTACACTTATCTCAGGTATTAAATTCATCCATCACCCTCGAATTAGTTCCCCTGGGAGTGAACACAACGATCCCAGCGCCGCTGCCAAGCCTGGAAGCATCCCTGGAAATCTTTCTTTGTCAGCCTGTCAAGCACCATCTGCGATTCTGCCTGAATCTCTTCTATCGTCTCAAATCTCCTTCCCTTTAGCTGAATTTTCATCTTTGGGAAGAAGAAGAAGTCACACGGAGCTTAGAAAGGAAGTTGGGGTCGGTTCTTGCAAGATCTTTGAGCTCCTCACAAACGAGAAGTCGATTCTGCTTCTGGTCCTCAGACAGGATGCGTCGCATGTGGAGTTCTTCCTTTAGAATCAGCTGACAGGTCCCATAGCCTATCCCAACAATATCGCACAAGTCGTTGATGGTACGACGTCGATCTTCGTGAATGGCCTGCCGAATCTTCGTAACATTTTCGGGCGTTGTGCTCGAAGATGGTAGTCCAGAACGCTCGTCATCATCGACAGAGGTTCGGCCATTTTTAAAACGTGAATGCCACACAAAAGTTTGTGCACGACCCATTGCGGACTCCCCAAATGCTTGCTTTAGCATTTCATAGGTTTCCGTAGCCGTTTTGGCGAGTGTTTGGCAAAATTTGATGCACAAGCCATTCCGAAATCGCAGGAGGGTCGGTGTAATGCACTACCAAAACGCCCGTAACTAAGAAACAAATGCTAATTCGATGATGCCGGCTGGCAAACTGATTCACTATGAATGTAGGCCGCACCCCCTAGCGGCAGAAGCTCGTACTACATCCGGTTCGCCCTCTATTGACACAGTCTTGAAACTTTCCGATCGCACCTCGTAAGCTATCACTAGACACTTATCACACTTGGATTGCATAGCGATATAATTTTTCCCCCTTTTAAACCTAATGTGAATGTCCGATTATTTCACGTTACAGTAAGCATGAATGTGTCAGCCGACTTCCGTAAAGCATTCATTTTTCAGTGATAAATTCCATAAAGGCAAAAGGTATCTTTTAACAGGTAAATGTAGTCTAATACTCAGATAAAAATAACGCGGCTGCATGCATGGTTATGATGGCCCGGTCAAGTCACGTTCATTTTGGTTTGCCGTATATTTCATAATGTCACTTGTGAGTTTCTCATGCAACAAGTAATGCTGATACAAAATCTAAATTTAGTCCTTATATTGTGTGTGATTTGAGGCGGTGAAGATACCATTTTAGTCTACCTGCAATCCCACACGACGTTACTGCCCAGAAGACCATCATCGACATAAACCCTATATTGTACATCAGTCGTTACATAGTTTCACGTCAGAAATAATAAGCAAAGTGAGTCACTGGCAAAAGGTCATTGATTATCCTTCTTTGAGTACTTTGTCGCACTTCAGCACAATTTTGAAAGAAAAAGGCCAACTTGTAAGTTGTAGGTCTACCAATTAAGGCCTCACTGTATGAGATTTTCATGGAGCTGAATCTGCTCCCAGCCCAATTTCGTCATATTTTTACAGTACAGCGGGTAGTTTATTTATTTACAGTTTACTTAACTCAGATTTTTCGCTTCTGCGATAGCTCAGACTTATACCGTCAAATGAGAGAATGATAGTGGGTGAATAATAAATTGGAAAGGATGTAAAAGGAAACGGTCTTCGGTGAGGATAGTCGGTATACGGGTCGACATTTGAACCCGGGATCTCCCGAATACAAAGCAGAGTGCCGACCACTTGACATTCGGTGGTGCGGGTAGTGAATGCCTAATGGCCTGGCATTGGAAACGTCCGAGATTTTATAACTAAAAAAAAGTGATCCTAATAAGGACTCTTTCCTTGGAACAGTAGCAGTAGAACTTCAGCTGACACAGGTAGAAAGTATGCGTTACCCACAGATTGTTAGGAGACAGCACGAAGTCTCGAGACAAAAACTGGATTTAATCGTCGCACAATGAATAATACAGGAGCTTAATGAGATTATTAAAGGCATTTAAAGGAAGAATAAGAAGAGCCCTTTGCTGACGCTAACCACTAGGTAGCAGCAGAAGACCTGTAGTTGAAGTTAGGTGAATAACCTGAGTCAGGATAGGCTTTTGACTGATAACGACAAGCCAACCTTGTTGCTAGATAGGCATACCTCGTTTTATTGCGTTTCGCAGATATTGGTTTTTTTTAACATATTGAAGGTTTGTGGCAACCCTGCGTCGAACAAGTCTATCGGCGCCATTTTTCCAACAGCATGTGCTCACTTCGTGTCTCTGTGTCACATTTTGGTAATTCTCGCAATGTTCTCGCATTGTTTTTTTAGACATAATGCTATTGAACACTTAATATACCACAGTGTAGTGTAAACATAACTTTTATATGCACTGGGAAGCCAAAAATTTTGTGTGACTCGCTTTATTGCGGTGGTCTGGAACCGAGCCCGCAATATCTCCGAGGTATGCCTGTATATAGTGTGTAAGTTTATATTGTACATTGTGCGGCACGTACACAAGCATTTTGATCAAGCTTTTATTGTTATTTTTGCTATTTTTAATGTGATAACCCCACATTTTAGCAATTATACCACATATAAGAGGAATATAAAGCTGAATATGATACAGATGTAGTATAAAGCTTCCTGCATCATACTCACCGCTGTGAAAACTTTTTTGCAATCTCAAACAATCTCTTAGCAGAGGAAAGAATGTGTGTGTGTGTGTAAATCTAGCTAAAAGCATAGACAGGGACCTTGGGAAGCTAATTGTCGCTCGGCTAATCAGCACCCGTCACCACCCCGGTAGCTCTGACCAAGGAGCGCATTACAATAATCCGATAATCCCGGTACTAAATTAGAAGCTTCTCTGGTCCGCCACTTGCCTTGTCACTGAGTATGTGTAGATTAATTTTCGACAAACCCACATAACGTCTTGCCCCAAAGCGAATAGAGACCATAAAGTTCTGATATCAGCACCGCGGTCAGATGTTGGTTATGTTTACTAAAACGGTTTGCCCAGCAGTTGAATGTCAGGAAGTACGGTGCGTCCAATGATAAGACTGAAAGCAACTGTCACGTTCCGGCTTCCGCCTAGGAATGCATGACCCACCATCACGTGCTACAAGATTTTTCACGATACGAGCCAAGAATCGATCCACAAAGACAAGAAAGTTAACAGTTCATGCCAAGAACCGGGAAGTGCAGTTACCTTCCACTTTATCGGTGAACGCTTTGTATATGGCGATGTGTGAGCTCGCAGTCAGTTGTAATGAAAGCACAGGCTTAGAACAAGAACTGCATTAATGAATGTACAGAAGCCACGAACAACTGCATTAATTTTTGTCTGTTAATTAAAGCCAGATAAATCAGTGTGGCTCTTAGATAAAGATTCTGTATGTCGTCCTATATGCCAGTGACGAACAGACATTTCACACTTCAATTCATTCTTATTCCACTGAAACCTTTTTAGTATTCATTAAAACCAGGTATAAAAATTGTAACTTTATTTATCTTTTAAACAAAAAGATGCATTTTTGTAGATATGTCGTTCTCGCATCGAGAACATTCGTAGGGACTAAGCAGCAGAGAGCCATTTGTTTCAATCTGTGCCAGCATTAATTACACACAGCGTTGTGTGTCGTGCTGGCCAGAGACAAACGACCCGATAGTCTGTTCTGCCATGCCAAACAGGCATGGACCCCCACAGCTAGCTTCCCTCAACTTCTATACACCGACGACCAATCACTACTCACGTCGAACACATCCGCCGGCTAGGGTGAAATATTGTTCGTAGGAAACACCCCTGACCATACACTACAGTTTTATCTCCTCTTTTTTGTCTTCCTTCTTCTAGTCTCCACCCTCTACAGTCGGCCTTTTCTGTTCGAAAACGCTGGGCATATTGGTTAAGGGCAGAGCACTTCAGCCTTTTTAAGGGTAAAACAGGAAGAGAATAATATAAATGTTAAAGAAATAAATTAAGACGTTGTTATTAGATTCAGTTACACAATTTGTCTTTATACGTCAAAGTCAGGAATTTCTATCGGAAAATACATACTTTGTGTGATAAAATGTAATTTGTACGGTTAATTATAAAAAGCTAAGTGTACTACAACCGAATTCTGCTGGTTTGTTTGGGAACATTCACAACCTTCCGTACAAACAGTTACTCCTTATTACATAAATGTAATTGTATTTGTTACTCAATTCTTAGGAAGTCGTCAGAAAATCGAATAACAATAACTGTTGCTAAGATTGACTGATTATATAATATAATGGCTATTTAGTCATTCCTCAGACTTACCCTGAAGAATAAAACAGACTAGTCTTCGAAACTCTGGTATTTGACTGAACATTGACAAGGCTGATCGCCCTAAAAAATTTAGAGACAATAACATTTTATTCTAAACAAACCTATCTTAAACCCCGTCTTAAAGGAAACAGCAAACGAATGAACTATGTAATTCGTAAGGCGTGATTGTAGCGAGGGTATTTTAGAGAGGACACAGGAAGTTCAAAACTGTACATCGCATAAATGGATTAAATTAATAGGAATATATTTTTGCAAGAGGCATATTAATAAATTAAATTCTTGATGAGATAGAAGTATTACATGATGCAAAAGTTCCTCTTTTTAATTTCAATGCATTTAAAAATTTCATAAATTAAACAAGTAATTTTTATGGGCCAAAACAATTGTTTCATTACTATAAGATAAATACAAATTAGCATCAGAAAAAGTTTAATATAAATACGGTACGCGGTTTATATTAATTATTAGTGTGGGGATTTCTGTACAAATTTTTGTGAACTTTAAGAGCGTGTTTGAAATTTAATAATTCTCTACACTTGTCATAAGTATGTTTAATGTTTTTCGTGTTTATTATCTCTTTTTATTTCGTCTTTTATAGGATATCGGGTGTTATTGACCCCGAGCTGCCTGGCACTAACAGGTAGTTGCCCGGATACTAATTTTCACCCGGAAGTAGTTGCCACAGTTATTTAAACAGCTTGTGAGACTTTGTTCCCAGTGTAAAGTAACATACCACACCATATGAAGGGTTACATGTCTAATAAAAAGTCTGACCTATGATTTCAACTAAGTCCATATAAAAGTCATATTCTTGTTCCCACAAAGACAGACTTGCAAATGAACTAGGACTATCACATAAATTTCCCTCCTTCATTGCGTAAGACAGGGCTGGCTAAAACTCACAAGACACAAGAATGAAACAGTCGATGCTATTCTTCTGGGCTGTGACGCCGTGCGGAATCGTAAGTAGATCCAACTCTTCGGATAAACATATCATCTCCAACTTCAGGGCTAAAAGAAGCTGCATTTCTAGTTTTTTTAAAATTTGCAAAGCTATAAAATCGTGTAATCAAAAGTGATATGAACGAATACAAAAAAGTAATCGTTTTATGGTGATATTACTGAAGTTATTAAATTATTTTTTTAAAATATATATAAATCCTCAACGAGATGCTGAAACGAAGACTCAGAGAAGTTGATCTTGTTTCACATAATGTATATTAAACACAGATTAAATACTTTTGTGCTAATAGTACCCTAATTCAGAAGTGTTAGCGCGTTCGATCCCCGACGGGGGCAGAGGATTTTTCCTCTAGCCTCTGCATCCAGACCGGCTCTGGGGCCCACCCAGCCTCCTGTTCAATTGGTACCAGGGTCTATTTTCGGGGGTAAAGCCGGCCGGGGCGTAACGCTAACCACTTACCCTTATCTAGTTCCAAGATTAAGAATGAGTAGAAGTTACATCACCTCTCCTCCTAAGTGCCTACATGGCGTGTAGCGGGACAGCTTTTTTGTACGTTAAATCCCTCCTTCCCACTGCACCAAAATTATAAGAACCCTTGTTTTAGCAGTTACAGTAAATTACTTTTGCATATCAGTAAGGCTTAGAGGCAAGCACTCTTACGGGTTTATATTAAAACTGACACTGTCTGCTGTTCAGAAACTCATAAAAACATTTAATGCTTCTCTGTGTCATGAAACACATAAAATCAGATTTAAGAAGCCGTCCCACAAACGAAATTAATGCCATTTGAGGTGACTCGCAAATCAGCCACACAGAAGCCATATTGAATAACTTCTTTGAACGTTCAGGGGCATATGAGTTGCATCATTACGGTGACGAGGGTTACAGTAGAGCCACCTATTTGTAAGTTAGATGTGCAGATATATTTTAAATTTTCCGGGACTGAGACATCTATGTTAGACAAACTTGGTTGTTCATAGTATATTAAATAACTGATATAAGATTCTCCTTGATGCGGGCCGCAAAGAAAGGATGATTCCGCAATGTTGGCATTTGAAGGAGAAGGGTTGCACATCCCTGAAACAGATGTATTCAGCCATGATCCGGTCACGAAAGTCGTTTGCAAGACGAGATGATGTTCTCATTAATGTGGACGAGGCGTTTCTGAGACACGTCACGTGTGGACGTCAGTTCTGATGATGTTTCGAACCCGAATGTGGCCACTGATCATAATCTAAAGTGGAGTACGCATTAGCTTTGTCTTCATTATAAGGCACTCTTACACTTAACGGTACCCGGAGTTTGTCCACCCCTTGAACACGTTAGAATTTGGCAGTTATACAAGCCTCCGTGCTGTGTCCCTTGTTCAGTAAGTATGTATATCATTATTACATTGTATAGCACGTCATCCGGCGTGGAGGTCCCCACATTCTCAATGCTTAAGGGCGGAGTAGCCACTGACATAAATCATGGGGTGTGTGAGTTGCGGTCGGAACCTGTAATTTCTCTCTTTCTTCACTTCGCTCTCCTCCTCTATACTCAATTCCTTCGTTTTCTTTGTTTTCCTTGGCTGCTTTGGCATTCTTGCCACCTGCCACCATACAGAATATGTTGTGTATACATACGTACATACATGCATAGAGAGCCACTCCCCTCCGTGATACACGCAAGCTGTCCTTCTAAGAAAGTCTTTTGGGTGTGACTGATAGTCAATTGACTTCGAACATACAGGAACAACACGCAGAAGTTGCTCACGCAAAGTATAATTGACGCTATAATTATTATAACAGTGCTGGACAGAGAAAGAATGAGGAGTTGCTTTACGGACCTGGTGGCGGAGAATATAACAAACATTTTTATACAGAGATGATATCGCCTACAACACAGAACAAATGTTGTTGGCTTGCAGCATTAGAATTATAAAAAGGTCTGTTCCATCCGTGTGTATGACAACCTTCAACGCATTCTTCATATCTCATGAAGTTAAATTGGCAAGTTAAATCATAGAAATACCGTCGTATAAATTATGTCAAATCATTTCATGCCATACCGAAACCTGTTCTTGATGGTTCAGTGCGTTCAATAAGAAAAAGAATGCAAATAAAGCAGCTGTTGGAAGCCTGTTGACACTTCACTTGAAGTGCGTCTCTGCAGGTAACCACGACTTACAGGGTGGTTGCTGTTTCAGACAACCACAAAACTGGACAACCCACAAATCGAAAGTGTTGCCTATACCGATGTATAAACTGTGTTAAAACTATGGGTTACATTCCTCAGTAAAAATTATTATAATAATAAGCTTAGTGATTCTGTTCATTTATCGATATTTAAAATTGAATTAATTTTTTAATACCATTAAAACATCTTAGGTTTTATAAGATCCACTCGTTTGTGGTCTCCAGGAGAGGAAATATGACTTTCCTTTCGTTAAATCCTTGTATTTGAGAGGGTGAGCAGTTGAGATGCTTCACGAAATGAGTGTCTGTCTGGCAAATATTAAAAACCAAAATTCTCAGGAGCAACAGAGCTAAGACACGCTTGAAAGTAATACAAAAACTGTATAGGATTTCCAGATCTTCCAATCTCCTAATCTTTAGGTTTCACGAACTAAACAACGTTTGAGTGATTTCTGTGTTGTTAAATGTACTTGTATCACTAAGTGCATGATAGGATGCAAATGAAAATGCAGTTTTACATTGGATTCTCTCATACGATCTAAGAATAAACGGCCAGACTCTGAAAGGATTCGAATCATGTACCTGCTGATCACAATTCAGGAGTAATTTCACGGACTGGTTTTTAGTGAGTAATCAGTTCATTGAATCATCACATGAATGAAGTTTACTTTAAGAGTTTTGTTATTCTTCCAATCACAGCTGTTAACAGCTTGTGACTTGTTCTTTATTTGATAAAAATATAAGTAACGGCTGCACTTTGAATTAACGTTCATATTTAGCAGTTTCCTGAATGCATTATTGATCCCGCTAACAAGAACGACGAGGCAACTAATTGGCTGAAATCCGAAAACTTTTGTCTATCACATATTACAACTGAACTTGGACTCATATAATAAACTATGGACCAGAGAACAGCAAAATATCTAGACACAAAAAAATTAAATCTCTGAAAACATATTTGAGACTGCAGGATTTGAGGTTTTCGTGGCGGTGAGTCTGAAGATGGCTGCCCTCTGGGGTCTTGCGCCGTGTAGTCTGGCAGAAGACCTTTACCAGACTACACGGCATTACAACCCAGAAGGTAGCCATCTCTAGATCTAAGACTTTGACTAGCAATAAATGTTTCGTGGTTGAGTAGTACATGACAGCAACTCTCGACTGCAGAACAGAGTGTGGGTAGAAAGCTATTGTGTATCTATCCCTCATAACCACAAAAAGTTCTAATGTTGCAGTACATTATATCGACAACGCCCAGTGGTGATAAAAAGGCATGCACATTTTCTGTCATGTCTACATACTGAGTTATGAGTCCGTATCACGAACCCCCCCCTCCCTCAAACACACACGTATTAATTAAGTGTTCCAATGTTAATGAAAGAAATGTGGTTCAGTTCTTAAGACACTTCTGCCTCATTTCTTATACTGTCTGTTAAATATTTTACTCAGACCAAAATGCAGTGGAAATTGTTTTTGGTAAGAAAGCGTTGGATATATTGGAGCACCGGAAGTATTCAACCACAAAGCAAGACATTGGAGCGTAGAAAACTGTATAATAAACCCTATCACTCTGAAAAAAGGCACAACAAAGGAAAAGTCGGTTATTTATTTTATCTCATCTATTAATACCGTGCTCATTACATCCGAAACATCTAGAAAATTTCTTTTAAGGTGCATTAAAAAAATGTACAAGTTCATTGCGATGGAAATTTATCACATTCAATCATACGGCTTAAACATAGTTGCTTACGTTTCAGATAAATTGTGGCAATACAGACTATATCTGAGGACCTAATGCAGGTAGTCTTAACGTTCCAAACTTTTGTGTGGCTAGACGAACACAAAACTAATCACAATTAAGTATAAATTCATTTTCCTCTTAGACTGAAAGAATGTAATCCCTAATTGTGTACGAGATTATCAGTGGTAAAATTGCCCCGAATGGATGACTTCAGTGAATGCTTATATGGAAGAAAATGGTCGCTACGTTGTTTTGTGACACTGGATTACACGCAATTGCCTTTGTTTGCCTTATCGTCGCCATCGGAGGAAAGCCCGAAAATGTCAATGTCTTTTATTTACGAAAAGAAACAAAGTTGGAACATTTATGAAAAATTAACAAACGATGAAAAAATATTTTAATTATTTTCAATTGTCGTTGTCAACATTTGAACAACTATTGCAACGCCTGCATAACAGTTTACTTCGACAGAACACAAAAATTATAATGTACACTCACCTTCAGAAATGTTGGCCATTATCAAGTGAGTTTTCCTTCTGTGCTATAAAACTACATTTCCTGGAAGGACGATAAAATGTAAAAAATCGGAAAATACTATATACAGTGGATTCCGATTAATTGGGACACATCGGGACTAGAACACTTTGGCCCAATTAAGCGGTTACCCAATTATGCGAAGTTCCACATAGAGTTAAAAGGGTTTGTTCTTTAAGATTTGTCCCAAATGAACTTGCCCCGATTAACCGATGGCCCAATTAATCTGAATTTACTGTATTGTCAAATGTTATTTTTTCACTCACTTATTGTCCCATGGTGTATCTTGAAATTAGACACTGCAGAGGTCAAATTATAATTCTTGAGTGAACTGCGTAACACGTGATGAACAATTACACTGATTGTGCTGGAACTGTTTGCCTCTTCTAACCTTGACCAACTGGAGTGGCTTGTGGATACGAACCTGCGGCTGGTGGCGGTGGCGTGTTGAACTGTAGCCGCTGAAACCTGGCATGTTGTATATGGGTTTATGTGAAGGAAAATTCTGAGATATTGGAAAAGGGAGACAATGTTTTTTTGTATTTTAAATTAAGTTCAACACACACAATTGAAATTCTATTGTTTGGTCATCAGTTAAGCTTTGTAACGAAGGCAGAATACCATAGGGAAAAAAAGGCAAATGTCTATTAGGTTTTGAAATATCTGGTTTTTAAGAATTTCATATATTTGTGCGTCTACTTTATCCGGACGTCAGTTTTCTTTTTGCGTGCTTCAGGGCAAGAAAATTCACTACTTCCAATTTGTGGACGAATATTTTGCGTTCGGTACATTTATCTCTCGTTTAATTTGTTTATTCAGTGTTTTGTTAAACTGGACATTGTATGTTTACGTTGTGCCACCTTCTTCAAAAATAGCAATGGTTCGTACTTTCTTGAAATATTTGCATCTGCCCTATTTTGTATATCATCTTTCTGTCATCTTGTTTTTGTGTGACCTCATCAAATTATCGATTTACTTTCTAAGCAGATATTTTCTTGAGAGAAGAAGACAATTTTAAACTTTGTTCACATGACATATTGAAACATCTGATTCTAAAATTTCGAATAAAAGTTAAGGAAATTCCACGTAGAAATTTAAAATAAGAAACATTAAGATCATACGGACCAATAAAATTCAATCATGCTAACGTTTTGCGTTGCAGACACTTGGCTTCTGGATGCATTTTTATAGATTTTCTAATGTTGATGTTATATCTTGCGAATTCAAATGTACACAGACAAACCGCTCCTTACCTACATTGGAATCCACAAGATCGCAAGACACAACATCAACATCAGCATCAACAAATGTGAAAAAACGAAGACCTTCAGTGAGTGTGATGTTGTGGTGAGAGTAACAGCAACACAGCAGCCATAGTGACTTTTCATTCTTTAAATGTCTGACTTATATCAGTTTTAATTTTAATAGTATTTTAAAATATTCTTTTATATCCAATAAGAACCGTATTGTTTCATAAAAATTGGGCAATACTCCTATCTCTACACAAGTTAGAATTTGTGTTTTATTTCTATATATTTATGTAGTTTTAAAAGTAGTATTCTTGAAATCTGACATTATGTTCTACTGATTAATTGGCCACTGAAGATGACCCCTCGGGGTCAAAACACGTTTGGCCTATAAATATACTATCCTTCAGTGTTAATAGTTGTTGTATATATAATTTTACATTTGTTGATAACATTGATATTTTGTGATAACAAAAAATATTTTACCTTTTTTTTTTTTTTTTTTTTTTTGTCAAATGGCTCGAAATCAGAATGCACAATTTTGAAAATTTCCCTCCAAACATCCAGTGTGAGATTTTTCTCTTTGTATGTTTCAAAAGTCCTGTCCCACAATACTGGCTTCTCTTAAATAAATTTTATTAGTATAACTCACAGTTTTCAGAAGTAACGACGGGCACTGAAAGGAAGGCGATTTACAGCTGGCTGATTTGACCACCGTACAGTAAATAAACAAACGTGTAGAGTATTCTATGCCTTTCCATGTGTCTTTAAACATAATTCGGTTAATCTGACGCGTTCAGTCGACTTGTCCTGCGGGGCCAGCTCGAATCGGTTATTTTAATGTTGATAGAACTTGTGAAGACACAGGAAACTAATGTACTGCTAGGCCAGTCGGTAAAATTACCATATCGGTAACTTAATCGATTCGGGGAAGAAACGTAACGTGTGTAAGAGGAGATCCACTGTTATTGTCTAACTGCGGGGCAGTCTATGAAACCGCCATATTCACAGAGAAGTATCTGTTTGCTTTTCTAAGAAGTAAGAAGCAAAATAAACTAACTAATTATGCATTTCTCTTAAACAGTTTCAATCCGGCACCGTCTCAGTGAATGGTAGTTTCGACTACTTCGATGCCACTAACGACGCGTGCAGTGCTCTGCAGTTGAATTTGTATGACACGTGATTATTTTTAATTTACACAGCAGTTGCTAAACGCGGACACAGGAAACTTTAAATTTGAGGAACATATAAATAATTAAATATGCATAAAATGTGTTCGATTCGAAGTGGATGAAGACACAGGCCTCCACAGAGGAGAAATAAGAGGTCAATACATTCATGTACACCCCTGAAGATGGAGACAGTATGTTCCTCTGAAACCGTGGTATCAGCCTACAAGTCCACACTGCGTTACAACACAGAACACAAACACCGAGACCCTCATATCTTATACGTAGTTTTGTAACGTCATGCTCCGCTATTTGTAATGTCAGTCTTTCAAATTAATCCAGATTGTTTGCGACAAACTTTATGGATGATTCATAAAGAGATTATGGGAATCAAGGGTAGGAGGAGGAACTGTCTCCATATGCACCCCTTGATCTCATGACTCATTAATCCACATCAAGACAAGCCGGGTCGGCAGATAATGATTAATAACAGTACACAAATAGAGCAATCAATCTTAATATAGGCCTGTATATGATATCAGGGATAAATCCTACGAGCACTTATCTCATCCTTTGCGACATAAAGTACACAGTTTCGAATGCTAACAGCCGAGTCTTCTGGATCAGGGAGCTCACTCAGTGGCCTGGAACGTAACACGTGACGCTTCAGAGTGGAATGGTGAGGAAGGTCATTGGCTTCGGTGACCATGTTAGTCGCAATATACTCATGTTTTACGGGCTGCAGAAAATCAGACTTTCGGTGTCAGGGCAGAAGTGTTCTACAGTAGCCATGCGTCTCATTCATAAATTTAAAAAAAAATTCACGCATAATCTGTACATACGTTTATTATAAATTTCGTAATACAAAACAATCGCACGACCGTCATGTTGTCATTTCATATTTTGCAAAAAAATAAAAAAATAAAACGCTTTATATATTACTTCAATACCCTTTTGGCATTTTAAGCAGAGGTAATATCGCTTCCACCTTGCAAGCAAACGCGTCCGCCATGTTGTTAATGCTGATTGTAAAAAATTAACAAGTACAAAATTTGTGTAGACGCCAATTGTATAAAATTCGTCATAGTATCGTGAAAACTGAAACTGGAACCACACGGACAGTGTCGTGATAACCTAACCTACTTTCTCTCCTTTTGAAAGAAAAGTTTGCTAAAATTGCTGACGAGAAAGGATACGGAAACATTGCATCTGATTCAGGACGTTCATGAATATAAAACATGGATACTCATGAAAATAAATTAATTATACTGGTTAGTCTATTACGTTCGTCATTAGCGTAATATGACCCATCAAAGATGGCGGTAATGAACCATTTTTGTGTTGAACTGTATCACAATTTACTTCAGCATTATCTTTGCAAATCACAAGTACAGAATTTATAAAACGTCTTTTTATTTTATTTATACAGAACACAGATTCCTGTCAAACGCACCAACACAAAACCGGATGCCTGAAGATTCTCGTCAACGCCATATTCCGCTAGGCCTCACCGTAGTCTAGTTTGTTTTTCTTGCTGCCAGAGTCGCCACTATCAAAATTTAATATCAACATTTTCCGCGTCGCAAGAACGTCGCATTTGTAGAGTCAAGCATGACGGATATTGGGCGAAGCCAGATTTTCCATTGCCTTAGGTGCATTGATATACACGACTTGGGAGTTGGCTTTCGTTGGTTGTTATTAAACAGTCACACACATTATTATTTTTATTCCACTGACCTAATAGTTAAGCGCTCAGCTAGTAAAGAAATTCCCAGCCCTTTATGGAACTCAAAGGTACATTCCCTTTTTCATAAGACTCTCCAAGAGTTCGTATCCTAAGCCAGATGATCCAACCGCACCCTGAAATCCTATTTCCTTATTACCATTAACGAAAATTAAAAAAATACTAGACAAGAGAAAAGACATTTTAGAAATCACAAATCTTGTAGCAACTTTCCTCACTGTTTCATTCTTGTTACAGCAGAAATGCTTTTTAGCAAAGTGAAGAATTACGGCAAATCTAAAGCTGTGCTTTTAAAAACACGTTTTTATTGAGAAGTCTAACAAAGTAAGTAATAAAAATTACGATAATTACTTTTTGCTTCATTAGAGAATACATGCTTAATACGGTTTATCGTTTGCAAACAGTGGTTTTAAAAAAATGTTCACTAACCAAGAGAACAAAACTTATCTATTATATATTCACATTTATTTATCTACCTAATCCTATATTGTCAACATGGCAGTTGAGATCATCATCTTTCACATTATTAAACTTCTTTCCGAATGTTGCTTCTTAGTAATTTATTGAAATACAATTTGTCATTAGAGAACACTGCTATTAAAATTAAAAATTAAATCTGTGGCGTAACAGCTCTCTGAGGGCCAAAGCCGACTAGCTTGACTGCTGGCCTCACGTTCACATACCTAAGCAGAGGTGAACGATCATCCAACCAGATATAGGGTGACGTGTGGTCAGCACGACGAACCCCCAGCCATTGCTAGCTTTCCTGACCGGATTACGCTACTCATTGCAGCTCCCCAATTTCCTCACGATGATGGGTTGACACCTGTCCCATACACCGGTCGAGAGCTCATGAGAAAATTTCTTCTCCCCCGAGACTCGAACCAGCGCGCATTCCGTATCACCGGTTCGAAGCACGATGCCTCAGACCGCGCGGCTGCGGCGCGGGACCAGAGAACACTGCTATTCCATCATTTTATTTCACGGCCACCTGATATCTGCCTCATAAAACTTAAAAGTTCATTCTCTAAGAAGAAAATTGTATCTGAAGTTATTAAAAAAAAACAAGCATTTTGGTTCGCCCTGTAATATCTGATTTTTGGCAGGCTCAGTAAACCGAAACATCGTGCAAGATTTATGTGGCAAAGAACTGTGTCACCCCTGTAACGAAGTATCAAAAATAAACCACAAGGCGGTAGGAGAGGTGGGGAAAGTGGCAGAACTGGTGGTGTGTCACCAGGAGAAGCGTTCAAGAACTCACCTCTCTACCATAGACGCGGTAATGCGATTTAGATCAGACACTTGATGTACTGTGACACTCTCGGAGGCTTGTATCGCGCTCCTCATCTGCTGGTTCGTTCAAGCAAGTGATGCTCACTCAGGTCGTGATCACCTTGTGGTTGAACCGATGGCAACGTATCGCAACACTCCATAAGAGAAGGACGCTCGATTTTAAAGCCACGTTTCTGAAAGTGGTGGTGGGAGGGTTGCGTAGTGTTGCTGCCTGATAAAATGCTGAAAATGTCTTCGTTTCACTCGGGGATAATAATGTGCGCAATAGACTTATTAGCCGTAATTTTAATATCAGATTAGCGTAGTATGACCCGTCAAAGGTAAAGCGAATTAACCACTGTTACACTGTACCAATATTTAGTACAGAATTATATTTGTAAATCGCACTGAAAGTAAAAAATATATAAATATTCTTTACAAACTAAATTAAATGTGAGAACATTTTCAAGGCGACTAAAGCCAGATTACCTCCAAACGCACCAAAACAAAGTCAACCGCCTCACTACAGACTCTACATTCCCGTCAAACGCAGACTCCGCCAGACCCCACCATAGGCGCCACAGTAACAATTACCTCGTTTGCAATTCTTGTTAACACAGTCGTCACCACCAGGACATTATTTCAGTCTTCTCCCACATCGCAAGTTCAAGGGTGACGAACATTGGCCATTATAGCCTATTAGAAGTAGGTATAAAACAAATTCCGTGGCATGTGTGTCAGTGCGCGACGTATAAAGAGGTCACAGTCTTGCTTTGCCCTACTAATCCTCTAATCGAAGTGAAGACGCTTTGGACGTAATAGAATCTGAATTGTTAATAATTTCCTTTGTTTAATATACGAGGCGCGTCCACAAAGTAAGTTTCCCACTCGTCCCACAGCTAGCAAACCTTATATTGCGCGAAGCGACTGTGCGTACGTGATAGAGCAATGACGTAGCATGGCGCATGCACTAACGGTACTTTCCGCGTTCTCACAGTAGCATCGTTGCAGCTGTTGAAGATGGAGGTTCTTATTCCAGCTCCCGCCGACTGTGAAGTGCGGTCAGTGATAACGCTAGGCCGCACACGGCTCGACGGACAGCAAGTCTCCTGCAGAAGTTCAGCTGGGAGGTGTTTAATCATTCACCCTACAGCCCGGACCTCGCTCCCAGTGATTTCCATCTTTTCCTACACCTCAAGAAATTCCTGTCCGGTCAGCGTCAGCGTTTTGAGAATGACAGAGAGGCGGAGATGGTTGTCACACAGTGGTTCCAATCCCAGGCGGCAGACTTCTACGACACAGGTATTCAAAAGTTGGTGCCACGGTATGACAAATGTCTCAATTCCGGTGGCGAATATGTTGAAAAATAGCTGGACACTTGCTGTATCTGTTGCAATAAATATTACCATGAAATTGTGTTTTGTTTCTGTAAACCGCCCCAGGGAAACTTACTTTGTAGACGAGCCTCGTAGACACACTCCTTGTAATAAAAATTTCTGTTGTCTATATAGTCCCAAGAAACAGTGTCTTTCTACTACTCTGTTCATTAAAAAATTGTGCATGTTTCTTGTTTCCCCAAGCGCTAAACGAATTAAAACCATGTGACGTGGACCACTTAATAGGCCTGTGACTTCATCAATATTATCTTGCAAAGATTGTACAAGACAACTTCCTATAATTTTTTATTACGTAATTTAATTATTTTCCAGTGTACTCTCTTTTTAAAGATATCCGTCTTCTGGGTTATTGCGCTGTGTAGTCTGGTCGATGTTAACCAACGTTTCAGAGGTCATACTGCCTCCGTCATCAGGGCGATGAATATGATGACGGAGGCAGTATAACCTCTGAAACGTCGGTTAACATCGACCAGACTACACAGCGCAATAACCCAGAAGACGGATATCTTCATACTCACCGCTGTGAGAACCTCAAGTCTTACTCTCTTTTTGTTCCATACACGTTTATCAAATTTCTCCTAACACTTATTTTTAAAGCTTCTAATTTCTGTTTTCCTCGCAGAGTTGAGGAAAGGCATCACAGACGTAAAAAACGAAAAAGAAGCAGAATTCTTTCTTTTGCGCGCATGGTAACAACTTTAATATTGTAGATAACAAGGGATTGCATTTAATTTAATTTAATTTTGCACATTGGTTTACTGTTGTATACATGTTGGTGAGCGGTATACTAACAGAAACTCCACCTTAATCGATTTGACTAACACACCTACTTAAATGGATCAATTTAGCTTGAATGATGGCCCTTCATAGTTTAATGCCTAGTAATTATAGTTCCCTTTCAGTTATTGCTTTATTCGTACCTCATGATAGATATCATTCTTAATTTAAGTACACGGCCTCTGGCCATCATCATTAGACCTCATTAAGTGGGTGTACCGCTGAATAAATAGAAGATAAACTGGAAGACGTCCTTCAGTTGTGTGGATTGGTTACATCCATTAATCATAGATTAAACACAGGCTAACAAAGTTCACTTGCTTCTTGTGGAAGTATTGTTTGCCATCGAGAGAAGCTTCTGATAGTGTGGAAATCACACGTTACAAATTCTTTCTTCGAATATGAGACTGCGTATCAGCTTCGCAGATTACGTAACTTCGCCTTACAGGAGTGGCAGGGTAGCAAAACAGTGTTGGGTAAGTGGCTGTGCTTAAACGGTGGCGTACAAAAGTCGTAGAAACTTTCAGTACCTGGAGTTACTGAAACAAAGAAATGTGTTTCACCTCTCTTATCAGCAAAAACAACATCGGATCATTCCTGACTAGCCCATAAGTTGTCCTTTGCTCACGCTAGAGCTTTAAGAACAACTTCTAATATTCAAAACGGAAAATAAACGAATCAGCAGGGCTGGATACATATTTCTGTGTACATGCGCCTACTCAGGCATATTCTGCACAACTTATATAACCTTCTTTCAGATCTGTAGTCTTTCACGTTTACCGTCTCTAAGTAGTACTCCATATATTTTGAAGGACGTATTAACTACCATTATGTTGTTACGTTCCCTGTAATCTGGTGACGAAACCTAAACATATGCCAGAGTCAGCTATTTTCCTGCAGAACGAGTTCAGAGCCATCCTCACATAAACCAGAACTTGCCACAGAATCCCATCTTCAGAAACTTATATTTGTTCGATCTTAATAAAGCATTCAGGAATAATCTGGAATCTTATTAACGTATCAGCAGTGCTTAACAAATTGACAGGATTTTGTGTAATAGGACGAAGTCCCGATCGTATTTAACCCAGGCTCCCGTCAGTAAATATGTACAACTGAATATTTAGAACTCTATCAGTAGTAGAAGATAATGATGCAAAGCTATAAGCTAAAGATTATGCAAGAAACCTAATATGAGTGCGTTTCCAGATACGATTAATTACACAACTAAAGTGACTTTAAGAAAGCAACCGTTCTATTTTATAAATCGGTCTACGTTACGGACAAATTAATCGAGAAATAAAAAAAAAAATTCAGAAAAGTATAATGAATTTTTCTTGGGCTACCAGCAGTGTCAGGTAGTTTAAAGGCGAAGATATGGGAAGACGTACGATATGAGTACGCCTGTTTAAAACGTTGGTTAACATCGACCAGACTACACAGTTCAACAACCCAGAAGACGGAAATCTTCATACTCATCGCCCTGATGACGGAGGCAGTATGACCTCCGAAACGCTGGTTAACATCGACTAGACTACACAGCGCAACAACCCAGAAGACAGAAATCTTCATACTCTGATGACGGAGGCAGTATGACCTCTGAAACGTTGGTTAACACCGACTAGACTACACAGCGCAACAACCCAGAAGACAGAAATCTTCATACTCTGATGACGGAGGCAGTATGACCTCTGAAACGTTGGTTAACATCGACCAGACTACACAGTGCAACAACCCAGAAGACGGAAATCTTCATACTCATCGCCCTGATGACGGAGGCAGTATGACCTCTGAAACGTTGGTTAACATCAACCAGACTACACGGCGCAACAACCCAGAAGACAGAAATCTTCATACTCATCGTCCTGATGATGGAGGCAACAAGGACCTCTGAAACGTTGGTTAACATCAACCAGACTACACAGCGCAACAACCCAGAAGACAGAAATCTTCAACTATAAGTTGGTTGGGAAAGTCGAAAGGACGCTGTCGTGGAGTTATTAAATATTTCATCTCGTCATCCTTCAGGAGAGACTGAGGAAATCTACAAAATTGTAGGCCGGATTCGAACCAGGTACTTCCGAATTACAAGCATGGAGCGATAGCTCTGTACTTATCTCTTGGTATGTGGAAAAAGGCCTAATTAGGATATTCGTAAAGATCGTTCGGTCAAGAAATGAAATGGATTTAACCGGACTGAAACAGAGTCCAACGGCAGGCTTATAATGTCGACAAATCTTTCAGTTCATAGGAACTGAACATTTATTAAACAGTTGAATAGCAACCACGGAACTGACTTAAGAAGTTAAAGATTCTCTGTGATTCTAGAAATATGCAGATATCCTATATGTTTTACACATCGCTGGTGAGGTATACTCTTTTACTCCGTAAGGTATACGAATGTTTGCAATTAGGCACGGCTTCTATCCATAAATTAACTTCTCGAAGGCTTGGGGCGACGGTTGAGATAAAACTCGATCGTAAATTACGAGTCGATACCGGTATGAGACTGTAAAGAAGGTATACAGTGGGGAAAAGAACAACGTGTCGCATATATACTTTATCCTCTTGTAATCCTCTATAAACGAGCAGTATTTCTTCCAAGCAAACACTACATCACAAATAAAACAGCTGAACACAATGCCTCACTCACTTCGCCCTTCTTGTGCCGCTGTGGACGTAACCTCACCTCTCTTTATAGCAAGCACACAACAGACCGTGTAATAATTTACGGTATTAATATGTTGAGTGGTGTAAAAATATAATACATGAATCGCTTCCAAACATCATCTGAGAGTTTATTTTATCGGGCGTCTTGTTGTTTAACAATGATATTAAGCTATTACTCAGGAAAATGTCCGAGTAAAAATATAAATTTTATAATACGTCGTTTCATCTTCTGCTGCTTACAGTCTGTGTTAGTTGTAACTTGAAATCAGTGGCGGTTGTAACCCACAAGACTTGCGTCTCATTTTAGAACTGTTTTAAAGCGTGAAAAGGCAGTGTTATTATTTTTCAAGCACGAAGCTCCATGACATTATCTTAGATTTGAAGACATCATTATGTGATTTCTGGGTCGTTGCGCCATGTAATCTTGAATATATTTGCCGGTGTTTCAGAGGTGCTTGCTGCCTCCTTCATCAGGGCCATACTACAGAGTCCTACTGGCTACAAAGAGCAATTACCCAGCACACAGCGATCTTCAAGATGCCATAATGATCATCTGGGTTGTGACGCTGTGTAATCTTGCACGTGGTTACCAATGATTAGAAGGGACATAAACTATTTCTAGGGTAGACGTCCGTGATGGTGGATCTTTCTTGAAAAATTGATAGTTACTTAGCTGGTCAAAAATGTTTCTGCTGAGCGACTGTCAACTTTTTCAGAATGGCTGTGTTCTATGGACTTTGTAACTTGGTCTAAGGTTTCACAGCCAGTAGTTTGATAAGCGCACAAGGCTTACCATACTGGAATATCATAAAAAGGAGTATGAAACGTATCTTGAATGCTCCATTGATATCCAACTTTGTGTTCCAGTAGCTTCGGCTAAAGTTAACCGAAAGCTGCCGTTATTGCTGTGACTGCCACTCTGAGTAATTGATTTATTGCTGTAATCTTGTAGCTTTGCCTTTTACAAAGAAAGTCATTAACTGTTCAGTGGCATGTGTCATATCTTCTAACGGGCCTAGAACAAGTCAAGAGAGTAAGCAGCTGACATAAAGTGTAATGAGAAAACAGAACTTCAATTCAAAGAGAACCATAAAACTCTACAGTCCTCTTGTGGTCTTCTCATTGTTAGGCTCTTACTTGCATTGAACCTTTCATGCCTAATAGATTAGTGTAGTTGTAACAATCTTGGCGTCGGAAGACAATTCCATGGTGCACTTAGCTAGAAAATGTATTGACATTCTGTTATGGAAACTAAAGATTTGAGGCTCTCAGACATTAAAGACGGAGGCTAATTTCTATCCACAAGTCCACACGGCCTTACAACCCAAAACACCAACATCGGCATGAATAGTAGCTGTTCATGACAGTGTTCACAAGAGATCGCCACTGGATTCTGTTTTGAGCAAGATTAATTCCCAATTTATACTCACTTGACATTGTTCTTTCATATAAACAGTTTTAAATAATCATTATCAAACTGTATTAGTGCTTTTTGAGGTGTATTACTGCGCAAATTTGGTATATTTATATAATTTGCGGGTCTACAGATATTAACTATAAATTTCTTTGAAATTACATTAACATAGCAATTAACATTAAATTAAAGAGCATATGGAATTAAATTGGGTTTCATCAGGCCTGACTTGTAAATCATGTGTAATTCTGTCCAGTTCGTTGCTAGTGAAGCCAATTATATGTTCCTAGTACCGGTACAAAATACTTTATTTTATACGGTGATCGATGTTTCTGGGATCTCTCTGAGTACGGAAACAAACTGCGTGTTTTTGGCGTGTGCCTAATTTTCACTTTCATCACTTGTAGCTGTTGTAAGTCCGTGTAAAAGGCACACATAATTTATTTAGCAGTGTTAATAAGTCTGTGAGTCACAAGAATCTGTATTGAGTTACGCAGTATTTACGCAATTGTAAATAACTTCCGTCTTTAAAAAATTACAATAAGAATTAATGGACAGTTTTTCCTCACGCATTTTCTTATTACCATACTACAACATCTTGTTGTAAACAATGTAATTGTACTGTAATGTAATACGGCATATATCTGCTTAAAAGTGACCTGGTATATTTAAATCCATTTGACTTACAAGTACTTGAAGCCAGTTAAAATACGACCTTCAATCATTATTCACTCCAGATAAAATAAACAACCTCTCGTAATACGCAAAAAGTAAACAACCCAAGTAAAATCACGGATGAGCCCAGAACCGAAAGAAATGATGGCAAACGTTTAACGTTCATTATTAATTATGTGAGATTTTTTCAAGGAATAAGTTTTCTTTGAATTTGCTGGAACAACAACACAGGACAATGAAATAACGCGGACTAAGGAGAATGTGCATTGGCATTACTTGTTAGAATATGCTGTGCAGAGACAGCCTGCCAGCATATCGTCTTACGAATCGATTCCGGCAAAGTTCAAAGTAATTCTTGTGATCCTTATAATTTATGTTAAATCACCTTTGTAGCGGGCACAGAACTGACGGCAAGCAGACACATAACTTACAGGCTACTCCTCATCAGTAATTTAACAAGAACAAACCGTGAGTCGCCTCATAATAATTTATCTCATTTTAAAATGGAACAGCGAAGATTGTGTCTTTTGTACCAATGAGATACGGCAGTGCAACAAATTCCGACTAAGAATTATGCTGCCTTCGCGGAAAGCGTGACGGCATTTCAAAGTTACACACCAGGGATGACCAAAATCACACTTAACAAATAGCCACAAAACAGGAAATGAATTTCGTCTGACATCAGTGACATTACACACTCTCTGTCTCTTCAGAATACGAAATAAAAATGGCGAATAATTTTGTGCCATCCTATTCTTTTCTGTCTTTTTTTTGGTCCGAGACAATTTAACCTTCGTAACGCTGTAGATCAAACACACCTCAGGAAATCAATATGTTCGATATTGGTTTAATGAATAGTTACACAACTATAGTGAATCAAATGATGGTTGGTGTAAGTTAAGAAGAACACAAAGAAAACTAACTAGAAGACAATGATTTGCTGTGGTACTCATGAGTAACACTTTGTAGTTGTACCCTTGCTATCAATTTAATTTCATATCACTATTTTAAAATTAGCAGTCATTATCTCGTGACTAAAATTCAAAAATCTTTATTGTATAAAGTTGTACGCTTTTTCAAATGCTTTTTATAAGGTGTTCTGATTGCCAAAGTTGTCTAAAAGAAGTGATATTGAATGGTGCAGTCCATAAAATATTTGTGCGAGATTCTAAACTCCCCCAGTGTGCGCTACATATTCTGCCTATCTTATCCCGTTTGATTTCATCACCGTTATAATATTTTGTGAAGAGTACAAATTATGAAGTTCTCCTTTATGGAATTTTCTCCACGACCTTGTCACTTCATCCCTCTTATGTCGAAACACTACTCTAAAATATACACCCCCTCCACATACCTTCCAAACCAAGTTTCACAATTATACAAGGCTTATGACTGAAATTTGTTTAGGTTATGTTATTTAGGTTGTATGTTTTGTTTATAGTTCCTTTGGAACTAAATTGTTCTTTCGATCCAGTTATTAAGGACGGTCAACTGAGATTTTTTTCGTACATCTACCTTATCGTGTTTCATTTGGTAACTACCACTATTGGGCTGATTGTGTCTAGATTCTATATATTAAAATGGACTGTTTCACTAGAAAATTAACTACCTAAGATACTGCCAGACATTTTGTCGTTACTTATAAATCTAACAATTTGGGTAGTTGAATGTTCGTAATTTGCTATTTAAACAAACAAGTTATCGCTAGTACAGAAAATCGTATTTTGTTTAACACGTAATCATCAACGATTCCTATATCATGTATACCATGTTGATCTCATGCTCTTCACGATACTTATCATTAGTGTGAAATAAACATTGTCGGCAAGATACGGTGAGATGTATGAGGCTCCGTAAGTTTAAGAGTTAAATGAGATAAGGACTGTTGAGTAAGCAGATGTAAATATTTGCGATTTCTCCCTGAATAAAGCCATCCTCTGTTTACTGCAATAACATGATGATCGGTGTCCAAGCCATTAATATTTGAACAGCTGTGTAACAAGTTCGTTTTAAGTTATTTGATAAAGAGGAGTTCAGCCGACTCAACCATTATTTGAAGTGGAGCGGTCTTGCTTAATATTAATGTATCAAAAAGTAATACAAAGTATGTTTAATATGAGACAGTTTTTACCTGAAGCTCCTAAGATTTCCAGATGTTTTATCAAGTAACAATATCTTTAATCATCAGTGCTTTTAGAAACAAATTTATTATTTTTCCAACTTAAAATAAGAATTATGCTCATACTCCACATGTGTTTTCAAGGAGAAAAACATGCGTTAAGAGTGTGTACATTTCTTAAAACCAGTTTCAGTACCCTCAAGAAAGAACATGACAACTTAATCATGCATAATTTTCATATTGTTAAATAAAGCAACGCTTGAAATGTAAATGTCTCGTTATATTTTTGAATGTTTCAAGCGAAATCATGACGAGGCTGAATCAGCTCAGTCTCTCGGTTTTGGCCACGAGACATGCAAAGAAAAGCATGAATTCACAATCCTGAATGAGTCTTCATGATACAGCAAGCAAGCAGTTTCCTTCGGAGCCCTGATAACCACAAGACTATGCTATATTACAACCCCGAGAACAAATATCGATACTTGTCAGCATCTGTGTTTCTAGGGCAACATGTATTTACTCACAAACAACAACACGAATGTAAGAATGCAGAAGTTTGAAAGCGTGGTCACTAGAACAGAAAGACGTAATACATTTAATTAAATATAATGCAGGCCTTTGTGGTATGATACGACAAACTGAAGAGCACAGTTATTTTGACAGATATTGAAAAATGTACATGAAATTAAATGAGTATAGATACAGTTATGCTGGCAGCATCTTAAAGTTTACAAAGTTTGCTGTCATCAGGCAGCATTTAGAAGTATGTCTAAAGGCGATACAGATATTAAATGGAGACAGGTGATAACGGGTGACAAAAGAAACCAAACGTCTTCATCAAAAAGTATTTTATCCACTTTGACTGAGTGAACAAAACAAGACTTAGAACATGTTCTTCATTGCAAGTAAAAATAATAGAGGAAACAGGAAAAGTGTTGTTATAATATCTACGAAGTCAGATCATCTTTTGATTTGCTGCGTGTAAATCAGAAGAAGAAAAGTTTTAACTTTTTGAAAGAGAATTATTATGTCTAAGATTCTGTATATCATTCGCTTACCGAATATAGGCATATATGTGGGATAATACATATCTTACAGAGTATGAAAATCAATTTCCCTGCTAAGTTAGCCTTCCTGATCACGTTGGTCTACAATTAGTAGGCCTAAATCAGGGACATACTTTCTTCATAATTACAAGTAATTAAAAGGCAGCAGAATGAAAACACATTCTTCAGAAACGTAATTCCAGTTTTATTTATCCTAAACTTTTTTCACGGTGGACTTTTATTTTAGCACGTAATGCTGTGTATAAAATTAATTTCGTATTAATAAAACATTTACGCTTTAATCAGTAAATTACCCAGCCATATCATGTTCTGGTAGTTGAAACATGACGCTGGGTCTCGTTGAACACTGCTAAAGTAAAATATTATAATGATCAGTGCGGTGGGCAAAACGATATATAACCAATTTGGAAAAAGCTGTTGATATCAGTACGAGGTGCGATCGGAAAGTTTCAAGACTGCGCCTATAAAAACCCGTACACTTATCTCAGGTATTAAATTCATCCATCACCCTCGAAGTAGTTCCCCTGGGAGTGAACACAACAATCCCAGCGCCGCTGCCAAGCCTGGAAGCATCCCTGGAAATCTTTCCTTCTCAACCTGTCAAGCACCATCTGCGATTCTGCCTGAATATCTTCTATCGTCTCAAATCTCCTTCCCTTTAGCTGAATTTTCATCTTTGGGAAGAGGAAGAAGTCACACGGAGCTAAATCCGGCGATCCGGCAAGATCTTTGAGCTCCTGACAAACGAGAAGTCGATTCTGCTTCTGGTCCTCAGACAGGAGCCTTGGCACAAACTTGGCTGCGATGCGTCGCATGTGGAGTTCTTTCTTTAGAATCAGCTGACAGGTCCCATAGCCTATCCCAACAATGTCGCACAAGTCGTTGATGGTACAACGTCGATCTTCGTGAATGGCCTGCCGAATCTTCGTAACATTTTCGGGCGTTGTGCTCGAAGATGGTCGTCCAGAACGCTCGTCATCATCGACAGAGGTTCGGCCACTTTTAAAACGTGAATGCCACACAAAAGTTTGTGCACGACCCATTGCGGACTCCCCAAATGCTTGCTTTAGCATTTCATAGGTTTCCGTAGCCGTTTTGGCGAGTCTTTGGCAAAATTTGATGCACACGCCATTCCGAAATCGCAGGAGGGTCGGTGTAATGCACTACCAAAACGCCCGTAACTAAGAAACAAATGCTAATTCGATGATGCCGGCTGGCACACTGATTCACTATGAATGTAGGCCGCACCCCCTAGCGGCAGAAGCTCGTACTACATCCGGTTCGCCCTCTATTGACACAGTCTGGAAATTTTCCGATCACACCTCGTATAGTGTCTTGTTAGCTTTGGTTATTATACTATATAATAACAGAAACCACCACATTTGATGGTAGCTGTCCTTTTCAACAAAATATAGGCGAATCATTCTATTTGCCGTGAGGAAATACTACATCGTACAAAATACTGCAGGGTCATGTATAGAAGTACTGCTCTTTTTTTCCTTGCCTTTATCATGAGAAAACAAACTGCTACAAACAGGCCTACTCCTCCATAAAAATGACAGATATTTTTAGATTACTTATCAAAAAAGTTTAGTATTTCCTTCAATTGAGAATTCGAGGTTTGAACTCGGGCTTTGATAAATGTTAAATGGAGACCTCGGGCCATTTTGCATAGCTTTTGGTGCTAAATCACTAGAACTGAAATTAATTAATTCAGGAATGTGTTTTAAAGTAGTTGTCTAAAAAATTTTGAACCTGATATTTGCGAATAGCTTCCGAATACTAGTACACCTACGTGGAAACGTGCGTAACCTACGTTACTTTAAAACGAGACGAGCTTTGGATGATAATCCGTTGTAATGGGAGTTGCCAACATTGTAGTGGAAATATCGCAGTGTCCGGCAGACAACATGGATAGGATCGTTTATACCAAAGGATAATTTTCATTCGCCACGTGTCTCAGTTAGAACATCAAATTCAGGGGTGAGCATTTTTCCCCACATTTTTAGTTTTGAACCAAATTATGATTTTCGTCACAGACCGTCTCAAACGGAACACCAGAATCAGGGATGGATATTTTATTTCCAGACTTTTCAAAATTTGGGGAACATATTTATAGGCTATGCATAGGAAAAGAGCATTTTGGAAGACAACTTTGTAGACACGGGTGGTAGTGCATTTATAAATAGTTTGGCTTAGCCTCCGTCGGTTGTTTACTTACTGTCTTGTCCACCTGTTTCCTCTAATACTGATATCCTTACCTGACTTTGGTTCGTATTTTAGAAAATCAAGGTTCGAATATTTGTCAGGAAACTTGCTTCCTGGTAACAGATGGGTTAAGATATTGGCATTTGTGTAACCCCTAACAGTACAATTTTGTCCTACGTTCTATTGAAAAGATACTATAGGGAATGCAGACCAGAAATATCGTCCCGTTAGGTTGTCCGTTGTTCCTGAAACCAATCTACAAAGGATGATAGGGCTTATCTGTAAATGTGCGTCCGCCTAGCTTGGGGATACATTAGGTAATTTAGGCATAATGTTTACAATAATAGCAATTGGATTACTAGGATTTGTAATATGAGCACAGCCATTAGATAGGAGACGGTTTGTGAGTACTATTAAACCACAATGGATATGATGAGATGTTAAAGCGAATAGTTTCTATTGGCCTGCTGCATTCAAACCATTGACACTAGGATTTGGGATTTCCCCTGCAGCGAGCATGTCCAATCTTCGTACTGCTTGTGTTCGGAAATATTTCCGAAATTGTATTCAGTCGAAACACAACAGGATCATAGCTAACCTTGAATGACAAAAGGTCAAATACCCTACACTGTGAAGTTCCGTGTAATAGTGGTATTGTCATATAGTTCTAAATTACTTACAATCAGAAATAATTTATTAAAATGGTGAGATGTTAGTCTGACAGATTGTAATATAACATTGCGTGTTGTTTACTGTGGGTAAAATATTTGCCATCAGGCCTAAGATAAGCGATAGACGTAAATCAGCATGAAGTTGTTTCTAAATAACCTACAACATGAATCAGGTAGCTACATGACGTTCTCCAGTCAACGAAGTCGAATGACAGCTATGGCAGGTGAGGTAAGCGATAAAAACTACAGTGCAACAGATAGATTGACATTATGTATATATAATCAGGGTTGAACAAATGTGGTCACAGTTCACATTAATATTGAATCGTCACGTATCTAGCAATGATGAGAATGCAACAGTTGCAGTTCAAGGTAAGAGAGTACATGTGTTTGCATGTGCACCAGAATATGACGTACGAGATTCTTATCCCAAAAATTAATAGAAGTTGAATTTTTATCCTGTCAACAAAACTGTAATGACTTCTGAATGAGGGCTCAGAGATCGGCAATTCTATAAATATTGTAAAAATAATTAGAAGTTTCAAGGAAAAAGAGGATTTAACGTGTCAGTGAGAAATTAATAAATAGTTACATCACACAGTAAATATGCTTTTGACATACGTTTCACATTTTTCTTCACAAAACCTTTCTCGAGTAGGTACAGCCTAGTCTGTTTGGAAAGATAGAATGATTTGTATTTCGGGTAGTGGTTAAAATCAGTGACAGACCAAGGCAGAGACGAAGCTGTTAACAGATTAACGCTCTTAGAGTAATGTGAATGAAATCAACATCAAAGATAGGTAGGCATATTCTACCACGGAGTATGAAAGTAGATACTTCGTATCCTACAAGAATGAGAGTTTGTATCTTTCTGCCCATTACTGCGCATGCCTGGGTTATCAAGCCTTATTTGATGAACTGTTCGGTGGAAGTTGCAATGCCTTTTGTCTTATGTATTTGTTCGTTTGATTATTGCATGTGAATGTGTAATATTGTTGCTTATTCCTGCTGAAATACACTCTAATAACTCTTCTTTCAAAAGACTAATTTAGGTGACACAGTTATTAATATATCTGTGTAGGCTCATTTTGATGGCCACGGTGGTCTATCGGTTAGAACGCTGGCCTTGTAATCCTGGGGTCTCGGGTTCGATTCCCGGCGGTGCCCGAATTTATAACTTGTGTTGGGCAAGGCCGTGGTCTAGGCAACACGGAGTTTTCCTCCGGGGGTTTCCCCGGTTTCTCCGTGGCATCCCAACAATTACTCCATTCACACACACAGAAGAAGGCAATGGCAAACCACTTCTGGATCATCTGCCAAGAACGTATATGAACAGGTCCCAGTCCGAGAAAAGGATGGAAGGATCCTGTTCATATGGACCTTTCGTCAGACAGAACACTAATAATAATATAAAAAAAGGCTCATTTATCTGTTTTAGTCACAGATATTTTGTGTCGTGCGATGTATTGGAATTTAGCTCGTGAAATGTATTTTTATTTTAAACTCTTCTCTCTGACGACTGGTTCAAGGAATACATTTTCACGCTGTACTATGATTTTTTTTAAATATTTATCCAAATGATTGGCCGTGTTAAATAATATTTCTTGCTGTGTAGGATTTGAGGTTTTCACGGCGGTGAATCTAAAGATGGTTGTCCTCTTAACATATCTTGCTGCTCTACCAAGTAATATTGTAATGTGATGTAACATAGGCAACAACTTAATTATGTCAAAACATATAATTGTCAGTAAACACAGACTTCTTGTAGCGTGATGAAATTTAGTTGTGGGAATATAGTCTTAAAGCGTTATTTATATTCATATATATATTTATATTATATAATTTCATCCCAATTACTTATGTTTGTATCTTTACAATTATTTCTTTATCTTTCTCAATCATTCTTTCCCAATATTTACAATCTTTAGAATCAAAACAATGTTTTCTTCAAGCAGATAAATATAAGTTTTGAGTATAATAAATAAGTTTCTTTAATATAAGCCTAAGACCAGAGACAAATCACAATGTCCACCAGAGAATAAATAATTACGTCACCGTTACCGACGGGAAGTAATTTGACTTTACTGTGTTTGAAGAGCACTGTAAAATATTTACCTTAATTTAATGTATAATGGATTATCAAAAATCATAGGCCAAATCGATAAAATATTTTACGGAACTTCACGATCGAGTGAATAGCACTCCAGCTTCGGATTCGCAAAGTCCCAGAGCCAAATCCAGACGCGGAGACCGAATGTCCTGATTTAGGTTTTCGCGGTTTACTTCAGTCCCCCCGGAAAAGTGTCGAGATAGTGATGCGTTGTAATCTACATCAAAATTTTAATGACAGGAAAAATATTACCGCCTTTATGCTTAGGAAGTTTTATGTGGAATTCGTAATGATATATTTTACTTCTCGTTGTGCAAGATCATTTATTGCATCTGCCTCATAAATAAGGTAATGTCTGTTGGTTAAGGTTAATTTGCCTGAGAGTAAAATTTGTCTATAATATTATATCGCATCTTTATGTCTCTGTTTAAAAAGTAATAAAGTAAAATCTCATTCTATGAAAGGATGTCCCATAAGGAAAAAACACAGAAAATTTTCCTCTGTGAAACAGCAAATGAAGGATATCATCATCGAAAAATTGGCATTTATAAACGAAACTAGCAATAGTGTATGACCCGTAAAAATGACGGGAATAAAAATTTTCTTTCGTGTTGCAGAATTGTCTTTTAAAATCGCTTTTTAAGTAGAAAATAAACAAAATTAAATGTGAAAACATCTTCACGGCGAATAAAGGCAAATTTCTACCAAACGCACCAACACAATACCGACCGCCTTATTTCAAACGCAGACTCAGCTAGATCCCACCATAGGTGCCACAATAACTTAGTATGCATTTTTTTTGCTGTCAGAGTCGCCACCGTCAGAATTAATTTTTATTTTTTTCCGTATCGGTTAAGAGGCGAACTCGTCCAGCCAAGTGCTACAGACATTGGCTTTTATATTAGCAGTGAATATATGTATTGTCTTGTGTTAAATTGTTTCCGTTACTGATGTTCTGATAGTAAGTGTTTTTCTCTCCTCACCTAGCTTGCAGTAACATTAGTTCTCATTGTTTAATTGTTACTATAACAGAACAAGGCCGAGGCTAAAAAATTACAGCTGAGTAGGTCTCGCCGATAGCAATTAGATTCTAGATGACTCTAGCACTTGCTGTAACGTCTTGGCGTAGATAGTTTAATTCTGTCAAATCGTCATCCATAAGTCCGTATATCAATAGGATGTGTCATGTTTACATGAAATTCAAAATGATCGACATCTCCATTATCGATAAGAAAATAGACAACCCAGTTTTGACGAATGAGTGTGCTTTTGAAGATAAGATACGGAGTCATAAAACATTTGGATACTAGGGTGGGTACACAGGCTTTCACAAGTCGTGTTACAGTCTCTGAGTATTAAAATACACCATTAAAAATATAAAGAAAATAAAAACTTGTGAAAGATCATACCTGAAGATCAGAATTTGAAACTTACTTGAAACTCTTGCATCGAAGATCAAGTAGTTATGGATGAGTTTTTCGTGATTTTCCTCAGTCTCGGTAGCAAATCTTAATACATTGCCGAAACAAAGTTTCCTGTCCGATTCCACTCGATACGTCATTTATGATTCTTAACATACATTATTATCATCTTATGCCTCGAAGCGATATCAAAACTACATAAAGAAACACAGTTTTACTTTACAGTAAAGCTTTTAAGCTTTATACTAAATTTCGGCTGATTGTATGACGGTTCACACCTTTCGTGAAAATCCCCATATCGGTAACGAATAAATACTAGAGGCTATTTATTCTTTACTGTCGTCAAAGAGTCATTTAAGTTTCAGGATTTAAGTTATCACTATGATCAAACAAGCAAACAGCGTTTAATTGTGGTATAAATATATTATTCTACTACTAATTTGCACTTAGGTTTATATGCAGAGAAAAGAGTTCAACTGTAATTAAATACTGACTAAGCCAGGTCGCCAAACCACCAATCAAATACTCCTGCAGTATCCTGTATTTTTAATAGAGAATGGAAATTTGCTTTTCATTCTCACGCCGTTAAAAGAAGTCGAGGAAAATCCATTTGGGTTATGGAAAAGGCCATGTGACAAGACCACATAACCTAACCATTTCTTTTCTTGAGATACGAGTCTTTGACGACAGCGAAGAAATTGTGGTCATCTGAATATGACGTCCTACAGCCGTCGAGGTAATTGCCAATATATCCGAGGAATTTATCGAATCTATATTCAGGGTAGATATGGAATGCTGATAAACACGTACAATACTACACGACATCATAACCAGTGGCAAACCCTAGTCTATAAGTCAGGTCGTGCGGAATGAGATATTATTAAATTCCCCAAGAATTACACCGCAAATTCTAATGTATTAAATAAATAATTTCAGAACATTTCAGTTCTTTATTAATAGTGTGATGCATCACCAGCCGGATAGCCAATTACAGATACACTTATTTTATATTCCTTCATTTATAGTTTTCTGGCGTATCACATTTGACCAGACAGGAGCCTCCGCCACTGAACATAAACCTCAGAACCGCAGTTAACTAACTTTATGTCTACATTTACACACACGTTTTATAATAGTTCTTTTTTTGTTTACCAATGCCTTTATTTTGCTTTCAAGTATTTTGTTGGAGAAACGATTTTCTTGTTTAATTTTCGAAATTAATACAAAAGTTATTCCCGTGCTTAGCACCAATCCATAAGTCTCTACTCTCTACGTATTCGCACCTCCAGCATTGCATGGGATTGGTGACCAGACTCGCTCACCATACCAGTGTATATAGGGAAAATAGTTCCTTGTCGTTTCGCTTTAGTTAAAAGACCGGGTGGGCCAAAAAGTTGTTCTCCATTTGGTGACAATTTAAAGTACAGGTAGCCCTCGATTTACGCCGGGGATGTTCCTGGACGAACCGGCGTAAATTGAAACGATTTTATAATGTAATTCAATGGGAAGTCAATGACATGCGTTCCCAGCACCCAAACATTGACGAGTAATATAATGGCATTACATTTAAAGCTCTGAAATAACGTAAATAAAATAAAAGGAATTTAAAAAATATATTTTATACACTTACAATCGGCAATGGCGTGATGAAGCAGCGTTAGTTCTCTGACGAAGTCCCTGCTTGAGGATCGTCATGTTTTTTTTTAAAGAAGGCATGTAGTGTGGACTGTCGTCATTTCTTCTTTCTTTCTTTCTTTCTTTGAAAATTTCACGATAAGACTCATGGATGCCATAATACTCCTCTTCGCTGTAGCACGAGCAAACTCGCACATGCAAAAGTTTGCATTTCACAAACAGCTTTTACCGATTCATCTATTTCATTGGAGCAAATTCGCGTTAATGAAACATACGTAATTGCAGAGATGACTGTATTTATAATGTTTATTCAAAATCAGCGATGTAAGAAGTACGATTTAGTATAAGATGCAGTACGAGAAACATTGTAAAACGTTATAAATAATAGTACAATATATTCTTTTCACTTTCTGGTTTCAAAATCGGCATTATTTTGAATCGGCGCAAATTGGACCGGCGCAAATCGAGGGCTACCTGTAATTGTAATGATCCTATGTAGTAAAGTAATTGTTACATTACAACACAGAAGCTCCGACAGATTTAATATATTTGTAAAACCAGCAAGATAAGGCAGATTAGAGACGACTCGGTGAAATTTCAGGTTCTGAGGGCGACGAATGTAAAGATGTCTGTCGTTTGCGATTTTGTTCAGTGTAGCTTGGTATGTTGACTGACGTTTCAGACATGCTCACTGCCTCCACCATTAGGCCCTGATGATTGGGGCAGTTTACTCCACTGTGTCTACACGACTACACGGCGCAACACCTTAGAAAGCAGCCATCTTCTGAAGACGACTCGACTCAAGAAAGTGCGTTTTAGCACCCCTTACTCACCATGACTAAAGTAATACTGCCACATGTCAGTGCCATTGCTGGTTTCTTTGCCAGCAGCTTGGTGAGATTAGTGGTGGAATTCTGACAGATTTATGTGGTAACAGGTGTTGGAGCAGAAGGACGCCACACATCGCTGTAAGGAGACGGGGAAGTGGCGACGCGACGTAAGATTACTCGCAAGGCAAGTGATGCTGTTGACAAACGCGTCACATTATCATTCATCACCCAGCAAGCTGACATTCCATGCCACTTCTTCTCTTACAGACCTTTAAGAGTATCGCCTTCTCTTAGTCTCTGACTGTCTGCGTTGCCACACATCAAGCAGTCTGATTTCGATCTGCATCTGTGTACCCGTTAGGAGATGGAATGGCGGTGGTGAGCACGCAGCTGTCTCCAGAATTAAAACAACATTTACTTACGACACTTCAGACATAAGTAAGACTTTTTCCTTCGTGGCTGCGAGATGCCATATCATTGCCGAATACGTTCGGTTCGTAACTCAAAGAAAACACTACACTTCTTCATTAAAGAGTTAAATTGATTAATGTTGTTCAGTGAAATAATTGCTGTTTGTTGTATGAATCATACAAAACCCATACATACACTGTGTGGGCAAAATGTGGAGTTACCAACTGTTTAATTATATTTACCATCGGGGTCTAAACGGCGAAGACATTGGGGCGTAAACTGAACTTCTTTCAAGACGTTCGTCTAAGTCGTAACTTACATTTATTTTGTACTGTTAAGAGTCGGATAAATCACTTATTCCATCAGTTCTTCGCGTGCTTCGTGTGTCACATAAAAATATATTCTAATTACACATTAATTGAGTTATCTGAGGTGTTGTCAGAAAATTTCCTTTAATATTCTTCGTTTCATTGCTGTCGGAAACAGAGTTTCATATTTCTCAGATTCATTTCCAATTCCCTTATCTTTCAGACAGGATGTTAAGACAAGAATAGTGCATTATTTTAATGCATTTGTGACGAGGTGGTAAGTAAGTGCGAACTGTTGTATATTTTAAATGACGTTTTATTTAGACATCAAACCTAATACTATTTCTGCAAATAAACCTAAACGTTCATCATACCAGACATTTAGGCCTACACATTCTGTTACAGTGAAATCATAAACCAAATACTCCTATAATTTTAAGTTAGTATTGACATATCACTAGCGACGCCTGTCCCAAATGGTGTGATATGTAAAATCACATAAAATTCTGAGCAAAAATATTTATACAATAAAGCTTTATTGTTCATATAAAACGCGAGAGGTCAAGATAGAGCGAGATTTAGAGTTGTCTTGTGTGATCATTATTTTAGAGTACTTTACGCAAGAAATCATACACCTTCTTAGTACCTGAAACTATAGTTCGAAAAACAGCTACTTTAATACACGGTTACACCCGTCTAAATGCTGAAGTAATTTAATCCATTAACGACAGCGTTGTACAGTTTTTCAAGTAGGTATTTGTGTGACATCTTTTGAAAAATTCTTGTGTAAATACTTTGGAAGTCATATTTTTTAAATTTCTAGGACGAATCGGGGTCACGTTTACATATTTATGTGACACGAGTATTCCAGTCTCTCATTTCTGTCGTCTGTTTATATTTGTAAACAAAGATCCGCCTGGAAACTGAGACTTGAATTGAAAAACTTCCATGTCGCAGTTACATATATAAAGTAACTTATAGCAGACATATGCAAAGGAGACAGCCTCCACTCACAAGGAAGAGAGTGTCAAACCTAATCGCCTCCCAGTCTAGCTTTCCCTAAAATGTGACAGAACTTATTGTTACTACAAGACAACCCCGTAAAAGAATGTTAGCAAGTGGTGCTAGATATAAAAGTAGTTAAGTATTAATGACATGTTTATTTGTTTTACAAACTGTTCTCGTTAAAAAGCTTTGAAGAAATGAAAGAGATGTTTTTGTAAGACTTGAGGGTTTCGCGGCGACTAAATACAATAAAATCTTCTCAGGGCCCTTAATATTTCCTGAGGTTGCAGACAGAGAGTGTCTCTGAATCTTAGGACTACGATTCCATTTGACGCGGCATGCCGCCCGAGAAGAGATTTTTTGTGCTATAAACTAGAATTAAGGACGACAGTATGAAACTAGCGGTAGGTCCTTCTGTCTTAAGAAATGTACTACCCTTGGATAGTGATATTTTTATTTGCATTCGGGGAAAATATTGACTTCTGGCAAGAAAATGAGTGCAAAAATCTTAATTATTTTATTAGTCGGACTAAAACATAAATTTTCGAATGTTAGTGTTCCGAAGCCTAATAATTTTTCAACGAAATTCTTTTATACTTACTGGACATGCTGGTGACATACATTCCACACAAAATTTCACCAACATAAGCGAGTGGGGACAAAAATTAAGATCTAAATCTTCGTTTCGAGACTGGAATGCCATTGTTTCTTAATATATGAGGCCTTCCTTGCAGGTGAACCATACTTATATGAGGTTTCTAAGAAACGCGGTTGGGATCTGGATTGTATTAATTAGGACCTGGTTTGGATCCCGGCCGTGTATCCGGATGTTCTGAATTTATCATAGTCCTCAGTCTCTGCCCTGCGAGTGCATCGTTAATTCCTTTAAGGAACATGGGTACAACAATGCAAATTCTTGGGGGAAGATCTCTCAGTGCCAATTGGATGGTTGTTCCTGGTAGACATCCTTCCGGCCTTCGATGGTGGAGACAATAATTCCAACACCTACCGGGAGCGGTTCCACCCCCATTGTAGTCTCGTGTCTAGAAAAAATACGGCGTCTACCAAATCAACTTCTCAGAGTGTCTCTCTTATAGTTTGGGATGACACTTAATGTAAAAACGCTTTAATAGGTTTCGAATTCCGTGTTACACGAGGTGTCGCTTATAATCTGGCGTACGGCGAGAGGGGTTGCAGCCGTCCTTGTCACCCTGTCATCAAGCTCACCATCACGACGGACAGATTTAATATAGAGATTGCAATGCAGCCTGGAACCATCTGTTCTGCGATGTCTACTGCACTGTACGTGTTTCTAATTGAAATGGTTTATATGACACTTAGGTATGACTGACAACTAGGACAAGGCTGAATATCTCAAAATGACACGATAAAATATTTAACTGTAAGACTTGAGGTTCTCACAGCGGTGAGTATGAAGATTTCTGTCTTCTGGGTTATTGCGCTGTGTAGTCTGGTCGATGTTAACCAACGTTTCAGAGGTCATACTGCCTCCGTCATCGCCCTGATGACGGAGGCAGTATGACCTCTGAAACGTTGGTTAACATCGACCAGACTACACAGCGCAATAACCCAGAAGACAGAAATCTTCAAATATTTAACTGCTTGTCTTAACTTTGCATTAGAAGGTTAATGACAAGTTATTTTGATATAACAGGACTATACGGCTTTTAGATACTTAGGTTATTTTTCTGATTACAGATTCATACACAGATAATTCTTATTTTGATGCAATAGCCCTTTGTGGTTTTAGGATTTTAAGATATTAATCGACTCAAGCATTTATTATTGCATTTTGGTATGATAGGCTTATATGGATTCTGGGAAGCAACACTGTTTGCAGTGTCGGCGGTAATCATTGTTCCTTCTAAATCCAGTGGTAATCATATGTACCATATGCTTTAACATTAAATAACGCTGAATTTTTAACTTTTGGGTTTCATAGGATTCTCAATGTAAACAGGGATAATTTCCTTAAAAAGCTTATTCGATATTATTAATGGTGAAGGAGTGTGCTTTCTTTGCGGTACGGACTGAATTCTCAAATAATATTTAGACGAGATTGGGCGTTAAAGGGTTAACGTAATCTCATTTGGAAAATGTGGAAACTGTTGAAGAATTAAATAAAAAAACAAAAATAATATTGATTGGTTCACATTCTTGACCTATTTAATGTTTTACAGATTAACGTTTTCTATCCGTTAGCTTGCTCCTAAACAAGATTTTCACTGTTTGTTGTGTTGTGACCATGGAGTTCGTCTTTCAACCATAATTCTATATCGAAAACACAAATTTACAAACAATTTCTGTATTTTCCGAACTTCAGGCGTCAACAGTACTGACATCCATTCAGTCAGACAAGCATCCGACCAAATAAACCGCATGTAGATAAATCATAAATACATCTCAGTTCAAGATAAATAAAAAACACCACTCCTAGCTCGCTTTCGTCTTTCGCCAAAATAGCTGGACAGGATGGAAATATAACGTTTCCAAATGATGCAAATAAAGATGCAAGCAGTAGGAGCTGTCTGTCCTTGTCACTTGGCCTCTCTTCCTCTCTCGCTGCTGATGGCCTGCTTGATGAATGAGCCTCTGACAGCAGCGAGTGATCCATCATCGGAAAGAGATTGGATGATGGAGAGGGGAGGTCATTCTCTACCAATTCATCATCTCTCCCTTCACACCCATTTCCTGCTCCAGTTTCTCTACCACCATCACTGACTGTGAACTCGGTCGAACGCACACATCCACACGGGGGCTGTCACTGTACGAGCTCACGATTGAAAGAAAAAAATTCCTGATAGTCTGAGAATTATAACAAAAACTCATATTTCATGTACATCGGTGATATAGAATTTTCCATTCACGTTTGAAAGCCCCGGGGTGGGTGAATTTGAACAGGAGGCTGAAATACGTTCATTTGAAGAAATATAAGAAAGGTTCTTGCGTTATCAAATTGCTTGTGGACGTCTACTGCTCTTGAAATATAAGCTTAATACATGTCAATGGTATATATTTATGCAGTTTGTGGATTTTCCCTTCCAAATGTGACATGTGACCTTTAGTTCGAGAATGAAAGAAAGCTGTTTAATCTACAATAGTAGACAGCCCAGTTGATGTCACATTAATGAGACAAGGCGAAACCCGTATTTAGAGGGGTTTACAGGTCCAGCCAAAACGTTAGGGAAGGTTTGAATGAGTTACTTTTTTTTTTTTTTACAAAAAATAATTTCAAAATTAGAAACGTTTTATGATTAAACGGAGGAAAGTATTTGCAGAAACCAGGACTCATTTGTAATGTAATGTAAGGAGTTCTTCTAATGTTGATCGCAGGAGACGCGCGGTCTGGGGTGTGGGCGTTGGTTACTCGGCCTTTGGCATAATGTTTTCGAATCCTGCTCAAGGCATGGATGTTTGTCCTCGTCTTTTTGTTTTACGCTGTCCTTTGTTGGTAGAGGCCTTGCGACGGGCTAAGGAGTCCTATCAAATGTCTATTTACCATTAGAAACCTCTCATATAAGAGGCGGTCAACGCTTTTCAACGCTATAGAGCCACGGAGTAAGTAGCGGTTTCTAATCTTTACCAGTTCGAAAGTAAATAATATTAAAATAGATCGTAAATACACAGGGTGTGATTCAAGACAGATTCAGTGGCGAGGTGTAGCGAAAACGGAAAACCTTTGGGTTTACCCTCACACGGTTAATTTATTCGCTAATTGAAGGACTATTAGATGGTCAAAAAGGAGTGTACTTCTATACACAGTTTTCGTTATTAATAAGACCTATTTATACCTGAGGATATATAGTAGTTTGGGACATGTGTACGAGAAGAAACTGATGTGTTCTTTTGGTAGTAGGGCAGGAAGAATTAAACTGAATTCCCCACATTTTTAGTTCCGATAATCGTCTTACATATAATATATAACTTACTGCGAATATAAGCTGACTCCAAAATAAATGTATCGCTGAAGGGCATCTGCCCCTCCTTGAATGCATAGCGTGTTTATCGGCATTCCTATACAGAAAAATGTAATTCTTCACATAAACATCTGCTAGTCAAATAAAACGCTGTAAAATTCAACAAACGAAGTTTTCAGTCAACTTTTTACATGTGTTACAAGACCATTATTGATATTTCTTGAAGCATGTAAAGACCTTCATATATCTTCATGCACTCCTTACAAATTTTAACATACAACTTGTATTGCAAAGAATTTGGTGACGTTAAACTATATTTTACGTCCATGTCATATAACACATAATGGAGACAGTTGGGAGTCCTCCCGTCTTTTGAGGCATTCGTAGCAATTGTTAGTGTCCATTGTCAAGTTTCGGACGCAGTCGTGTGCTGGTTGCCCACTGCCAAGTCGAGTATTGTGAACTGTTTGACATATGGACCTTGGGAGTTCTAATGGAGCGAAGTAAACCAGTGCTTGTAGCACAAGGAGAAACCATCAAAAGTGTTCACAAAAGCAATGATCTACTATGGGGTCATAATTCTGCCAACTGGAGTAGTAAAAGGGATATATATGTGTGTGTATGTGGACCCAATGAGACTCATAGTAACTTGGTCATTCTCCTTCTTTAGGACAGTAAGATCCTTTTACATAAAGCAAAGGTGGCTAACTGCTATTTTGGCCAAATGAAACATTAAAATAGTCTTTATGTACAGGTAATAATATTCTAAAATTTAACTTGCTTCTAAGACGACAGTCATCCTCATACTCGCCGTCGTGAGAACCCGAATTTCAGAATAATTGTCTTCGTATAGTGTGATGATAACTACCAGAAATTTAAGCGTTTTAATCATGAATATTCTTCTGCAACATTCAAGTCAGGATATTTCGAGGAAAATTGTCTGAATCATGTGTTATTACTACTGGAAGCATCTGTGACAACAGAGATATGAAAGTCAGCAAACATGATCTTTTGTTCAGTCAGTGTTTATTGTAAAAATACAGACTAAGATAGAAACTACTTTCATTACGAGATTTGCGTTAGTAAGCTGCGAACGCTTACTAAGGGTTAAGGAAATATGACAATTAAAAAGAAAAGATAGGTAGACCTGTTTGTCTATAATTTCGTGTTAATTTGAAACCAAATTAAGGCATGTGCGTATTCACTTCACTTTTTTGGATTAAGTATTGATTTGAATTTCGAAACAAGATTATTCTCCGAAATGTAAAAAAGTATAAAAAATGCGCCCTAAATTTTGTACTGAAGGGTTATCTGAGTGAGAATAAGAATCTCTTAAAACATAAATACAAGATCTATGATATTATAATTGCAAATGCAGCTTCTATTGACTGAACATAATGGAAATGAATGTGTAACATCGAATTTTGGGGATAAGCTCAGACGAATGTTAAAAATGTTTCAACGTTTATGGCAAAAATTGTAGTTGACATCTTCAGGGTGAATTCATAATTTTGACCCGTCTTCATTCATTTCGAAGATGGCAACTGCGATGTTTGCTGAAACACTGGAAAACAACTTTCTAAGCTGCATATCCCCACGAAAACCAAGACAAGAATAATGGGAATAAGCTACTACAACGCACTGCCAGCAACGGTGGTTGATTGTGGTCAATAATAATGGCCCGTGTGTGACATAACATATTGTGTTGTTTTGGATACATTGCAGCTGAATTACAGCACAATGACTAAAGTTTGGTGGTATAAAACTTCCTACACTCCAGTAATGTTGCTTGACTGCAGAATGTTATTTGTAAATATGGAGATTTCGGAGATGCAGAGACGTCGCTATCGTGAGACATCCTACTAAGGTTCATAATTTAGAGGATGGGCAATATCCAAAAGACCAGTTTTATACATTTATGAAGCACCATTGCCCGAAAAGTTTAAAAATCAAATGAAAAGAATGCCTGAAATCCCAATCCCGTAGCCAATGTGCAGAAGATACCAGGGACATTTAGTAGGAATAGGCCAGAAGCCTAATCAATGATGAGTACAAGATAATGAGGGCAAAGTCTCCTTGGTACCAAGAGCTGGTAAACTGTGACTACTAGCAAGAAGACAGTCATAAAGCCGAAAACCTGTTGCCACTAATACGTTCCTTTATTTAACTTTATGCGGAATTTTAAAGGCAATTTCACGTACCTCAAGCTTCAACGATCAGCAACCATATTGTGCAGGAAAGCTCACTCTTTTATCTTGCCTTTTCATGTCTTGCCTCCTTTATTGACCGGCTAATTTATTTTTCTCTCAATAGTTTCGTTTATTCTGTTTTGGTGTCGCACTTTCAAAAGGAAAATTTATGACTTTAACTTTCAAGCTTGGGTGGGCGCTTTTGCATGAGTCGTGCACGAAGAAAAACCTTTCATTCCCTTTACACCAAGGGAGGATTCCAACGCTTGTATCCTGCGGAGTTCAAGAAAACAAATCACAGAAACTAACTGAAAGTTTAAACGAATATAATGTCTGCAAAATGAACTACATATGCATAAATTTAGAGCATCTTCAGTCCGTACTCTATTGGGTCAGATTAGAAAGCTTCCTTGTAGGGTTCAAGAAGAACAGAATTCCTTCTTCGGAACTCTATTAATAACCTCACGCAAGTATTTACGTCCCATGATGCAACTGCAAACATCAATACTGCAGACACTAGTTAAATGATTTTCGAGGAAAATGGTATGCAGTTAGAGGCCAACCAATCCTCGCATTTGTATCCCTCTGTCTTTGTTATTGTAAATTTGTGTTCACTATAGGGTCTTGAAAGTTTCTAGGGATTTTACGAAACCTATGCAGGAATACCAATTTAATAAACCTTGTCTTCCGCTTTACTGGTGATAAGATGGCTTTATATGAGTTATATTTTAAAATTAGACATTCAAGGCTCCTGTGGTCTCTACCGTTCAGAAGAGGCTGTAATTTTGTTTGAAACCCTGAGTTACATATATATGCGTTATGTGAAAGTCATTAGTTCCACACATATAAATAATTATTCAATTAACAAGTCAGCTGCATATAAAAGATTGTTAGTAGTAGTAGTAGTAGTAGTAGTAATTTCGTACAACCGGCAACAGGCAACTAAAGTCATATTGTGGTCCGTAACTCTAGCTTACAAAACCCTCGCTTAGAGTGTCTGGAAATAAAGTTATTACTAGTTAAAACAGGACAAAGAACGAGACGAAATGACCTCAGTGAACAGGACCACCAAGCTTGAAGCAAACAGGAGACGAGTCCCAGCTGCACCTTTGTGCTGCAGCCGGTCTCTCTCTTGTCAAGTAGAATAATGGCACGCTCCTGGTATTGCTGTAGGCTGATGGTAGGACTGATGGCTTTTCTACAACCATTCTTTGTGAATGGGCTCGAGCTAGTGCAGTGTTGTGAGCATGCAAATCGCGAAATTCGTCACCACAAACAAAAATCCATTAAACGACGTGTTTCATACCGTTAGCTTTGCTTACAGTACCGTTAAATGAAATGGTAAATTTCAGGCATCTGTAACCAGGCATCTACAACACCTTTGGGTAGTTTTGCCTCAAGTTCTCTATTGTTTTCAGTTCAATGTCAACAGTGTCATTGATAACAATACTATGTAAGATTTGAGGTTTTCACAGCGGTGAGTATGAAGATTTCTGTCTTCTGGGTTGGTGTGCTGTGTAGACTGGTTGCTGTTTGCCAACGTTTCTGAGGTCATACTGCCTCCGTCATCAGGGTGATCATCGCTCTGATGACGGAGGCAGTATGACCTCTGAAACGTTGGTAAACATCGACCAGACTGCAGGGCGCAACAACCCAGAAGACAGAAATCTTCATACTCTGATGACGGAGGCAGTATGACCTCTGAAACGTTGGTAAACATCGACCAGACTACACAGCACAACAACCCAGAAGACAGAAATCTTCATACTCTGATGACGGAGGCAGTATGACCTCTGAAACGTTGGTTAACATCGACCAGACTACACAGCACAACAACCCAAAAGACAGAAATCTTCATACTCTGATGACGGAGGCAGTGTGACCTCTGAAACGTTGGTTAACATCGACCAGACTACACAGCACAACAACCCAGAAGACAGAAATCTTCATTCTCTGATGACGGATGCAGTGTGACCTCTGAAACGTTGGTTAACATCGACCAGACTACACAGCGCAACAACCCAGAAGATAGAAATCTTCATAACAATACTACTTCCTATCAACAGTGAAAAGTATTTAGACCTAGTTTTAAGGTTCACGCGGTATTGAGTATAAAGATATATTTTGGGATGTTACAGTTCTTGTTTAGTATTTACAGAAATTTTAGAGTAGCTTACTACTTCATCATCGGGGCCCTGAATATGGCAGTGCATGCCTCTAAAACGTCGGTCAATATCTACCACGCTACACGGTGCAACATCCCAGAACACAGCCAATTCATAATCGTACCTAATAGGAACAAACGGGCAATTTTTCTGTAGCGTTATCAATCGCTTGCTTCATAATGAAACGTATGGCAGACGTAATCTTGAAGTGCAGTGAGGTTATTGGTCCATTTGGCACGATGTGCCAACTACAAAGGCTACAGGCTACGTCGCATAGTTATCGCATGACCTAAGAACGATTCTGAAGAAACATGACAAGAGCTATTTAAATATTCTATCACGACATTTGACTGGAGTGACTGAGAAAAAATTTGCCAAGGAATCGACTAGCCCAACTGAGGCATTTCGCGTTTTCCGCAGGCCGATATAATGCCCTGAAATACGCCAAGTTCGTATTCTCTCTTGACGTCCCAGATTGCCGTTCATAGCAATCTTCATATTTTATTCGACATTAAGTAACCTGGTGCTACCCGTGTTATTGCTTGAACTGATTCCTTAGGATCCCATCCAATTGTAATCTTGGATAGAAAATTTCGTGTCTTACTAAAAGAACAAGCTTTTTGAGGCACTTGTAGATTGCTTTTTTAAGCAGAGAAATGGAAAGTCTTATGCCATCGCAATTCATATTTGGATCAAATAATTTGTATGTAATCACAAAATCACTACTTTTTAAAAGCTTTTTTCTGCTTTCATCATCAGGTACAAACGGGAAGACAGACAGAAAACATATTTGTTTGGCCCCCTGGTCCAGGCCTGACGCCAACTCAGCTGATTTTGCTTAACACTCATTTCGCTTAAAATAATCCTTCAACACGAGGCTTAATTTTGTAGCTGCGTCCATCGCTCTGCGTGTTCTTAACTTGCGTCTCCTCATTAAACCGAATAATTATTCACAGCGATAGCTGTTCCTGTCTACTGCAAAATAATGGCGACATTAAGAACTTGTGTTTTCTGATATCGTGTAACTACTTTATATAATAAAGAATGAGACTGTAATACAAAAAAATGATCACGGGCCGTAAACACGTGGCAGGCAGCGATTTGAAAACTCCATGTTATAATAGAGGAAAATTTATTGAGACTTAATTACTGTTTATTACAAATGCTGCTGACGTACTATTGCAACCAGGTTCACATAATTCGCGACAATTTTCGACAAAAATTATTATTATTATTATTTTTAATACTTATTCACTTAAGCCGAAAAACGTTTGACAAAACTATTTATCCATGATATAGTACACAGTGATACAAGAACGTGCGTGGTCCGTGAGCTATAACTTCTTACGTTGGCTTAAAGACGAGGACAGGGTCTAACATCAAGACGGATCTTAAAGAAACAGAGTGCGATGTCGTATCTTGGATTAATCTGGCTCAGGATAGGAACCAGGATAGGAATTTTGAACAAAGTAATTCATTTTTTAGTTATTGGGAAAGATATTTTGACCAGCTAAGCAGCTGTCAGTTTTTCTAGGGAAGGTTTCAGTTCCATTTAGTCTTTTAATTATTTTTTTGGAAATGAATTACTTCGAATGGAAATTTGGTTTAGGTTGTATATTTGTGTATGGAATTTCCTCACACAGTATGAAAATACTGATGTCAGAAATGGAAGATTATAAAAAAACATATAGGAAAAGAAACAGAGTAAATTTTATTACTACTACATAACACCTAAAATACCATTACCGCTTGCAAAAGGTTAGAGCTGGTGTATAAATAAATCACTAAGAATAAATAAAACACAGACTATATTATCGCAACATGAGTGTTCTTAACCATTAATCAGATTTGTACGACTCAGCAACATCATTTCACAATTTAACTATGTTTCAGAGAAGACCAGTTCTAGGATGTGGAAAGCTGCTGATCTGTTTGTGACACAACACAGAAGCGTATGAACACATGCAACACGAATGCACACGAAATGTAAAGCAGCCTGTGGATGAACACATCCTAAAAATAGAGTAATAACTGTGTTCATGGTTTGAATCAGTTACTGTTAGTACATGTGCCCGCATAGTGAAGACCGGTCGTGTTGTAAAGGCAAGGAAGTTCCTTTACATTAATGGTTGTGAATTTGGCGGCAACCGCAAACAAAACACAAGTGTTTCAGAGACAGAAACTATACTTTTAACTCCAAAGTCTGGTTCTGGCATGAGTCTACTACAGCTGTAACCAAAATAAATCCGTCCCTAGGCACTCTCTTTTAAATTTTAACATGCAGTATCATATATTACAACGAACAAGTGGCAAGTTAATGGCAATGAAGCTTGTTTAACCACAGACTTATTTCAATTTCCAGTTTATAGTATAGTTTCAAACAACTAGCAAGCATTACCTTTCAAGAGGGGTATGCACTAACTTTTTGTTTTATGAACGTTCATTAAAGAACGTTCCCTTTATCAGTGTGCGTTATAAATAGGTCTAATTCTACATACATGAAACACATCAAGTGTTACTTACTTCTGTTCCTTTAAAATTAAGTTGCTGTAAAAATTTGTATGGTCTGCTTTTGTTTGTACATTACATTTAAATTCCCCTGCTGTTTAAGCCCATGTATGTTCATGTATTTATGAATTATCTCAGGTCACGGTATCTGTAATTATACTGTCTTGAATTTATGGTAAAATTAATATCCGTTCAACGAATTCCTTAATAACGTGTATATTTCAATGAACACATCCCGTTCGTAAAACGTGGCTGTCGTGTACCTACTGGGCTTCATGTAGTGTACAGAAATGACCAAGCACGCGAATTAGCCGTAACGAATAACTCAGAATGCTCAAGTGTGGACGGTTCGCCGAATCGTTCGCGCTTATTCGTATTATTCCCATATTGAAAATGTTGTTATAAGAGGTTACGTTCTCGAAGAACCTATAATGACAAAAAATATAAAATTTTATTGCCTGAAGCGAAAAATTCAAACAACAGAAGCAGATTATTACCCCGGTTTAACTGGCTGTGCGATGTCGCGTTCTTTGTTTGCATTGCCGTTAGCACGTGTTCGATTTTGTTCGAAACATTTCGGATGACGAGCTAAGCGGAAGGTATGCGCTTAATTTTGAAAGTTAGTATAATAAAGATGTCGTAATGTAAATCTTCGTTAAGAGAGGACTGATTTGTTTATATTCGTTTGTTACCTTTTATCCGCAAACAACTGAAGCAAGCGAAATGCACAGTTTGGTCCCGGATACTTCACACGATGCCCTGTTTATTGTTTGAAACTGTAAAAAAAAAAATGTTCTGGACTCAAATGGCAAGGCTGAAAGCTGGGCCCACTTCAGACATTTTTAAAGCGAATTTAGAATCTGTATGGTTATTAATCTGGTTGAATCCAATAAATATTTAAGAATGATTACATAGTGACCTGCCACACCACGGACATTTTATTAGTAAAAGAATATAAATGTACCTATTTTTGAGGGTGTATCTATAACACGAAACAATTCTTCCTCTGTGTACATATAAATATTATCTTCATCGCCCTATCTCAAAGAACACCGACCTATAGCCTTTCCTTAGGGTGACAAGTTTCAGACCCACAAATTAAAAGTTGGTACATTTTAGTTTTAAACTCTGTATTCAGATAAAAAATGTGAAGAATGGGTAAAATTATAAGTCTGTAGTACACAGTGTAATTTTAATATTTGCATTTTTAATAAGAGATGGGACGATAAAGAATTCTGAACCGAGTATGACAAGTATTCCCCGATACAGTCTACTCTTATTTATTCGTTAACGTAACTCAGATATAGGATCGTTATTTATATTAAATCATCCTGAAAATGCGATGAGTGAAATCGAGAACGGAGTGGCGAAGCTGTTTTTGTCCACTGTCGCGAGTTGTGTGGCCCTCTCGTGGACCCCTTGCCACCTATAGCAGCCACCCACCCACCCACCATCCTGCGAACTTGCTGCAGTTTGACTTATCGCGCCAGTTGGATCCTCTGACGTGGGGCGTGACAAAGTACAATAAAGCTGGGGTAAAATACGCCGACCAAAGCTTCGCCCCACCCTGCTTCCTCTCCTTTATTCCTTTTCCTCCACAAGGGACCGATTTATGGCAAACTGGAGGGTCTGGGGTGCTGCTTGGGTACGACTGAGCTGTCTGGACGGGATGCGGTTTGTCGTTACATAGACCAAAGGCGGGAACTCCGGAAACGATGTAGGGCGATGACATCATTATAATCATCCACTCATGTAATTACTGATGTTCTGGGTTTTGATACCGTGTGGACTTAGCCCTGAAGATGGAGACTGTTTTTATGAGAAGCGTTCTACGTTACAAATCCACATGGCAAAAACCTAATGTGTGAGGCCTCCTGGTCGAACCCTTCACCTGAAGACCGAAGCAGAACAAACTTAGTAAACGTGATTTTTAATAACACCTAAACGATGGATAAAGTCCAAGAAGACAATATTATATGTTATGCCGCACCATTTCAGAAGCCTTCGGACTTAAATACGATGGTACGCGAAGCTGATGATTGGACAGAGTATCTTTGGTGTTTTGGACTGTGAAATAACTAAAATGCAGTTATTTAGAAACACAACTTCCAAGTAATATTTAACATCAAATGTAAAGCATCACGTCAAAATGACAAAAATTGAACCTCCACATAAATTTGCTGCCCGTTTAAGCCACGAAGAGTCCAAGGAGACACTGGGTATGAGACCAAGTAAGAGTTGTTGAAACTGTTTATCTTACTTATTCTCTGTGTGAAGGATACCATGAAAATGCACACATGCGAAGAGAAATCTTCACACCTGAAAGTTAAAATTGGTACCGCTCGAAAGCTTGCTGTCGACATAATTTTGTTGCGTCGTCCATCTACATTTTTGGAACCAAGCCTCGAACTACCTCAGTGCAGTCTTTCTGTCGGACCCTGAACCTTGACCACGTTCTTTGCTGCGTACATATTTGTGATTGTCAGGGTCAATATTGGCCAAGATGGACGAAACCCAGCTCACGGTCGTATAAACAGTAGCCTGTGTGATTCACTGTTAAGCGTCAGTTTAGAGGTGCAGTCCTTTCCTTCTCGGTCAACATGAAATAAAGTACTTTATAATTCTGTCTGTTAAAATACAACAAACTGAGGCCTATACAGCCCTTTTGTAGGGCCTTGGCCTCCCTTACGTTTCTGTACAATTAGTTTTTTCCGGGATGGGCCTGTAAACCCCACGCCCAACCCCCAACCTGGAGGACCAGGCCTCCGAATTTCTATCCCCCGGAGACACGGTGGCCCAGCTATACCCCAGACATTGGGTACCCCTGAGGGTTCATTTGCTACCAAATGCAATAAATTTAGTTCTTGTAAAATGATTCAAAAGCACGTACAAAAATGAAATGCTGGATGCTCCAGGAATCGAATGTCGCAGTCTAGTACTTAATACTCCTGCTTCATATTTGGGAGGTCGCGGGTCTAAATCTAGTAAAGTCGTTCCCTCAGTCTATCCAGGCAAATTCCGAGATAGTACCTTAAATTAGGCCACGATCAATTAATTAATTAATATATATTCCAGTTCATTAATCATCCTGTTATCCGACATCGTACAGTATGCGGTACTGGCACTGTCGTTAAATAAACCAGAAATAAACAAATAAAACTGCGCCCACATCTCACAACGCCCAAAACAGCACCAACGAAATGAGGAGATACAAAACGTAATTTCAACTCTTACCAAGTATTATTAGCCACAGGGGGTGGGATGTTAAGTATGCATGGGGAGGCAGGAAATGCTTAGAGAATTTTAGCTGCAGGAATAAAGGACGTTTGATAAACTTACGCAAAAATGGGGAGGCAATATTAAAATTAATTTTTAAGAAATAGGTTGTAGAAAGAATTCGTGTGGGTCAGGATAGGCTCCAATGTCAATTATTTGCGAACTACAGTTTATGAGCCTTCGGGTTCCATTAATGGCACGGAATTTCTTGGCCAATCGACTACTATCAATTTCTCAAGGACTTTGTTCAATGGAATTGGTAAAGAGTCGATCTTAACACACCTCTACGTCAGAAGTATAGGTCTAAATGGACTCCATAACTGAAGTCGAGCTAAAAGGACTTCAGATGCTGTGGCTCTCCGCGGTTTATTAAACCTTTAAAACAGGGTGATCAAACGTAGCGGTTTCATGGACAGAATTTGAAAAAGAAGTGTCCGAAACCTCAACGAATTTGCAGTGAACTCCCAAAACAAAACACAAACTAAGGTTCATAATCATAAACTCGATAAGAGAGGAAAATATGATGAAGGTTCTCAGAGAGGTGAAGTTGACATCGTTGTTCTGGGTTGTGACGTCGCGTGGACTGCCAGGTAAATAAACGTTTCAGGGAAAAATACTGCCTCAATCCTCAGGGCTCCGTAGATGGAGACTGCTTCTCCTAAACGTTGGTTTCCACCCGCGAGTCTACACATCACAACCCATAAGAACAACATTATCACTGCAGTATTCAAGCCGAAAGGATACTCCAGCTACAAGAAAGGTAACTAACGACCGCCAGTGCCATCACCAACAAGCAGCAGTGAGTGAAACTTGAAAGATCCCACAGCGGTGTGGTTCAAAGGGTCGTGCATGGCAGCGTGGTAATTTATAACTGACTTGTGAACACTGACAACCAACAGCTGTAGAACTGAAAGTCAGATAGGGAACGCCGAGTGGACATCGCACTTTTCTGCAACCAAGTCATACAGTTGGCCTACTTGCTGCTTTTCGACTTAGCATCTCTATACATTTACCAGCTTAGGATTAATCGGTCTTCAGCTGCATACAATTCTTCTGTCATATCACTCTTACTATCTTCATTTTATTACTGTTTCACTTAGTAAAACATTTCTTCTAGTCGACTTAATATGCTTCTGAGAAACTCAAAGGGAGATAAACCTGGTTATTCGTAAGTACCGTGGTTTGGTGTTAGGGGTTGATTTCTTTAAAAAAATGTAACAAAATTTACATACGTTCTGTTGAAACATGCTTCCTTCTTACTTAAAACACTGGTAACTGAGAAAGCTGTTACTTTTCCCCATCCACTGTGCATCTACTAGTGTATGATAGTCCGCGATCATACAATTTGATGATCAGTGAGAATTTTACAAATCACAGGAAATCAAGGATTCTTTGCACTTTGTACATAGAAAGTTTTGTCTCTCTCTGAAATACCCCTTCGTATAAGGGCTGTCCACTTGTCGAACAACACTTTTAAAATTTCCAATGTTTCTCCTTTGCATGGTATCTGTCGATGATCATGAAACGTGTAGCCAACCAGAGATAAACACTCATAAATTGTTCAGTTCCTGGAGTAGTTGCTTAGGCGCTCAACACCGTCAACGCATCTACAGGTTACATATGAATCGCTTAAAACATTAGGAAATATGTTCTTGTCCATGTGTTTTCCATTTTATAGATTGTCAGCAATTGCATTTCTACAGAAATCACAACGTAATGCTGTTGCACATCTGAGATTTAAGTTTCTCACTATGGTAAAGATATCGATTGTGGTCTTCTCGGCTCTGACACAGTGCAGTCTTGTAGGTAATTATTACCAACGTTTCGGAGGAATGTATCACATATATCATCAGGGATGAAAGCTATATATTCCTTCGAAACATTTGCAACCGCATACAAGACAACATGACATCACAGTCCATGAGACCACATTCAGAATTTTAGATTCCTCAAGACAGAAACATGCTGTCTATGCTGAGGAATGAGGTCTGAAGAGGAACTAAACATCTTGAGTTCTTCCACCACCAAAGCATATAACAATTCGGTCACTAATACAGTACAGCATTAATTTGGAACAAAAGTAATGTGCATTGTAAAAACAACAGCATTTAACTAAACTCTTACCAGAATAACACATATACGGCCTGCTGTGTTTGTAGTATCAAAATAAATTTGAATCTAACGGTGAATATCTATTCTTATTGTCTTCAATTGTACTTACTATTAACAGGTAGGCTTACGAGGTGCGATCGGAAAGTTTCAAGACTGTGTCAATAGAGGGCGAACCGGATGTAGTACGAGCTTCTGCCGCTAGGAGGTGCGGCCTACAATCATAGTGAATCAGTGTGCCAGCCGGCATCATCGAATTAGCATTTGTTTATTAGTTACGGGCGTTTTGGTAGTGCATTACACCGACCCTCCTGCGATTTCGGAATGGCGTGTGCATCAAATTTTGCCAAAGACTCGCCAAAACGACTACGGAAACCCATGAAATGCTAAAGCAAGCATTTGGGGAGTCCGCAATGGGTCGTGCACAAACGTTTGTGTGGCATTCACGTTTTAAAAATGGCCGAACCTCTGTCGATGATGACGAGCGTTCTGGACGACCATCTTCGAGCACAACGCCCGAAAATGTTACGAAGATTCGGCAGGCCATTCACGAAGATCGACGTCGTACCATCAACGACTTGTGCGACATTGTTGGGATAGGCTATGGGACCTGTCAGCTGATTCTAAAGGAAGAACTCCACATGCGACACATCCTGTCTGAGGACCAGAAGCAGAATCGACTTCTCGTTTGTGAGGAGCTCAAAGATCTTGCAAGAACCGACCCCAACTTCCTTTCTAAGCTCCGTGTGACTTCTTCCTCTTCCCAAAGATGAAAATTCAGCTAAAGGGAAGGAGATTTGAGACGATAGAAAAGATTCAGGCAGAATTGCAGATGGTGCTTGACAGGCTGACAAAGAAAGATTTCCAGGGATGCTTCCAGGCTTGGCAGCGGCGCTGGGATCGTTGTGTTCACTCCCAGGGGAACTACTTCGAGGGTGATGGATGAATTTAATACCTGAGATAAGTGTACGGGTTTTTATAGGCGCAGTCTGGGAACTTTCCGATCGCACCTCGTATGTGTCCGACGTCATTCACATTATTTGACTTTATGTGATTATTGACCTCTCTGAGTCAATAACTCTGAATTCTGCCCACACAGTGTAATAGGTTTCGTGTGATTATCAGAATAAACGATGTTTGTCTTCCTAAACAGCACTGACCCATTGATCCTTGTAATGGTAACATATTTTCTTTCAAGTAGATCCTTGAAATTAAATATTTAGACGAACTTCGATTTTCAGACAATTAATGAGCGACCAGGAATAGCGTGCTTAGATTCAGTTAACCTTTAACTTTGCTGATTGGTGTAGTTTAATGCAAAATCATTGTAAAGAAAGTGGATGAATTTCAATGTTCAACTGTCATATCCTACTTCATATTAATCTAAGAGAAGGTGGTTTCGGTGGCTTCACATTTTAAAATGATATCAAAATATTACTTACGGATATGTTTTCCTTAAGTCTCTTCTTCTGCAGAAAGTTTTTGAGTTTCAATATAACACATATATTAACTGTATATTATTTATATTTATTTAGTGTTCTGTCTGACGACAGGTCCATATGAACGGGATCCTTCCATCCTTTTCTCGGACTCGGACCTGTTCATATACGTTCTTGGCAGATGATCCAGAAGTGGTTTGCCATTGCCTTCTTCTGTGTGTGAATGGAGTAATTGTTGGGATGCCACGGAGAAACCGGGGAAGCCCCCGGAGGAAATCTCCGTGTTGCCTAGACCACGGCCTTGCCCAACACAAGTTATAAATTCGGGCACCACAGGGAATCGAACCCAAGACCCCAGGATTACAAGGCCAGCATTCTAACCGCTAGACCACCGTGGCTTAACTATATATTAACAAAGATTATCTAATGAAGTTCTGAAGGGTTTATCGTCATACTCTCAGGGTTTTGTTGAACACTATCCATTGTCGAAACAAAAATATGAAACTATAAATATGTACGACGTTTCGGCTCCTGACACAGTTTCCATATTCAGGTAAGGGAAAGGGTATCTACTCTGTGGGCCCGCTAGTCAAAGTTAATCATCGAGCGATACCATAACAAGTCAAAAGAGGATATACAGTAAAACCTCTCTAAGTTGGACACTTGGGATTCCACGAAAATGTGTCCAACTTACAGAGGTGTCCAAGTTAGAGTTAAAGAGAAAATCAGATTGTGGTTTAATGACAATACAATCTATTTACTTACATACACTAATTTATTTTTTATTTAGTGTTCTGTCCGACGAAAGGTCCATATGAACAGGATCCTTCCATCCTTTTCTCGAACTGGGACCTGTTCATATACGTTCTTGGCAGATGATCCAGAAGTGGTTTGCCATTGCCTTCTTCTGTGTGTGAATGGAGTAATTGTTGGGATGCCACGGAGAAACAGGGAAGCCCCCGGAGGAAAACTCCGTGTTGCCTAGACCACGGCCTTGCCCAACACAAGTTATAAATTCGGGCACCGTCGGGAATCGAACCCGAGAACCCAGGATTACAAGACCAGCGTTCTAACCGCTAGACCACTGCAATGCACATTACACCCCAGCCTCAATAATAATTTGTAAAGTTAATTCTACCAATTTTTGCTTCCCCATCGCAAAAAGAAAAATTCCATTTCTGTTAACACAGTCTGAACTCAAATGAAGGAGTTAAAACTGTGTCTTCTGCAATACTGTAGTCCAGTTAAGGGTTCAGCAAAAGAATAGTTAAATACTTGCAATGCATTCCAATGATGGGTTCAATGTCCATAAGATAATCCTCCAGAGAGGAGGCATTCATCAGTCGGAAATTCAAAATAAAATTTGTAACTGAAAATGTTTCCCTGAAAAGCATTGAAGCTAAGTGCATGAACCTGTCCAACTTGCAACAAAAGGGGTGTCCAAGATATAGGGTATTGTGGACATGTAAAATTATAAGACATTCGCTGGTTCCAATTAAAAGTGTCCAATATAAAGGGGTGTCCAACTTGAAGGGTTTTACTGCACATAGACCTACAAGGGAGAGCAACAAACGTGGATAGGCGATATCAGTCAGCTCTTGTTAACCTTAATTTGAGTCGAGTCCCAAAGAATATTGGAAAAGCCCAACAGCGCATCTCCCTATATAATAAAACCAAGGAATTTGATAATGGGCTGTTTGAAAGAAGGATCCGTGCTCCTGTGTGGCTGTACGTACACGTCTGAGTTCCCCCATACGATGGCAAGAAGATGATTATTATCGCCAGGGGTAATGTCAATCGAAAGCGACGGGGAACAGCAGTAAGACTTCATTAAAATAATTGACACATGTCAGTACACAAAACGAGTCGCAGAGTACTGCTCGTTGGGTTGAAGACGGGGCGTGTTTATGGGACAACATGAAGTATACGCCTCCTACTTTAAAGAACTGAGTTGGCACTAATACACGTTGCTATGTTCGGAAAATCTGAATTGTCGATAGCATTCAACGAATGTCCTCACTTCCTACACTACTGATGTACAGAGCTGCCATTATGAAATCCTGACACTGCAGGTCGAGTCCCGTAAGATTAGAAAGTACTCAGAAATGTTGCACAAATTGCATAACGGGCAACGGATAATGACAGAGTAACCGTCGCCAAATTGCATCCTTCAAGGTCACATTACACCAATTATTTTTTTAAGGATTCAAACGGACAGTAAGTAATAACGCTCATTTATCACAAACTTCATGTTTTACCAAAAATTGATTTGTTGTTGACACGTTATGTCACTATTGCATCTGTTCATTTATTTTTAAGCGCTCCGACATTAACAACTTACTTCCTCCATGGAGCCGAGTCGTTCTTAAGAAGCCAACAGTCTCTCAGTCACTCTAGAAATTCACATTTTATGAAACCAGAAAGTTCAATACCGTGTTCACAAGAGTCCGCCATTTGTTCCCATACCACATTTTCTAAAGTATTTATTTTATTTTCGTCTGAACCAGACAGACCCCAGTTAATTCGAAACCCAGTTAATCCGCACCTTATAATCGGGATTTTACTTTCACATTTCGGACAACTCATGCACAGAACCCGTCTGCATTAAATTGATAGGAAAAACTTCAGAGTTCACAGAGTTGCCATGTGTAATTACTGAATTACAAATACTATGTCGTCCATAGTTTGTTGTATGTATATTTTATATCGTTGTAACAAATATCACATAGTTTAGTTGTCCATAATTATCAGTGTAAATCATAAAAAATCAAGAACATTTCGACAAAGCACACGTTATTATCTTAAATTAAGAAATATCTCACCAAAACCAGCACATTTTTCGATGTTCTGTCACCACACACTATGTCAAGATCCAATTTAGTGCCGCTAGTGTCGACACCACCTCATCGCCCTGATTATGGAGGCAGCAAGAACATCTAAAACGTCAATAAACTTCTGCCAGACAACACAACTTAATATCCCAGTAGACAGCCACTTTAATTTCCGTTATTATAATATTTTTTATAATAACCATTTTGTAGTATCCAGTCGTAATTATCAGAGTTGTTCCCCGTCCATGGAATATATTTCGGTCGCTGTTATTGACCGTTGTCTATAACATATTTTTTCTTAGCAATGTTCTCTGAAAAACGCCATTTTATAAACGTCACTCCCTTTCAATAGGTGGCCGTATTTTTTAGCCCTTTACAGATATATTTTCTTGTTTACTTCCTAACTCAACTTTACGATTTCCTTTCCATAAACAGGTTAAAATTTTAAGCGTAAACCCAACCCTCCGAACGTCTGAAAGCTTCATTTTATTTTCGTGGTGAAACAAGACATGTTGGTTCAGAATCTGGCTGATGTTGGGTAACGCCAAAACATGTTTAGCGGCAACGTATTGAAGTCTTCTGTTTTATTTCCCAGGATGCATTTTGGAGGGAGGAAGCATTAAACCAGTGTATGGTGTGGTGTGTATTAGGTGTATATCCTGAAACACATGGCCTCGTTCTTCAGACAGCACCACACATATGTGCAAAAAAGAAAAGAACAGAACATTAGATAGGAAGTCGCATTAATGAGTCTACGCGTTTATTTGAAGGGACAAAATGTTAATAGCATGCACGACTACTTCAGAGTTGTTGTTTCCGTACTCAGAAGGAGGATAGTAAAGTAAAGTAAAGTTTGTCCCACTATACGCCATGTAGGCGTTTGGGGTGAGTGGAGGTATAGCTCCTCTCTTCCTTGACCTCGGCACTAGATGGGGGTGAGTGGTCAGCATCACGCCCCGGCCGGCTTTACCCCCGGGAGAGGACCCCCGGTACCCATTGGATAGGAGGCTGGGTGGGCCCCAGAGCCGGTCTGGACGCAGAGGCTAGAGGAAAAATCCTCTGCCCCAGTCGGGGATCGAACCCCGGTCGTCCAGGCCGTAGCTAGTCACTATACCGACTGAGCTATCCCGGCTCATACTCAGAAGGAGGATACCGTGTAATAATTTGTTACATTCCTATGCATATTTATGAGTACCATAAAATGTACTCTTATGCCTGCTTACTTGAAACCTCACTAGTTAAGTATGTTTCAATTAAACTTCTAATGTCGTACAGAAACCGCATTTCTCAATATTATCCAATAGTTACCAAACACAAATGTTACAGTCATGCTATTAGCAGTATCATTAGACCATAATAGCAACAAAAACATTGTATTTCACTAACTAAACATTAAAATTCCAGCATCTCTTTATATATCCTTCTTACATTTAATCAGGCGTATTCGAAAGTAAAAATGCAAAAATGCGCCATGTCCATACGTCCATCTGTCCGAATATAACACACTGAGACCTCATAAAAGGATTTTCAGGAAACCAGTCTTGGCTGAAATAGAACAATGGCAGGTATTTAACAAGAACACCAACATGTGTGCGGAAGTGACTTAGTGGGGAATCCCCAAGCAGGAAATCACTAAAATTCATTAAAGTCAAGTTGAGGCATAAGTTACAGAATTGATACGCGATGCGTACGTTTCCTAAATTATTTTCTCACCTCTTTTCACCCAGCCTACGTAAGCTTTCGTTCTATGTATAGTAATTCCTCCACATTTATTACCGACCTTACCTTCTTGCCAAAGTTTAGTACGTATTTAATAATATACATCCAGTAAATTAAGCATCGACAATATTTTGGGTGATGGCAAACGATGAGGAGCTTATAATTAATAGAGTACACCGTATGACTTTACAGAACAAAAATGTGAATTGAAATAATTAGATTGCCAAATATCGCGAGAACGTAACCTAACAAATATTACGTTAACATTTAAAACGCCATATGAATAGCCTATTCTAAAATTCTCGATGGCACCTCAAAACCCTCCAGAGTGCACTATGGCGCCGCGCGCATACGGATGACAATCCATGCAGCAACGGATCCTTAATTTCTCATGTCTGACTCTTTCGTCTTCTGCCTTATGTCTCTCACTGTCATAATTTACCACTGGTTTAGTGAATATTTCATAGAATTTTAAGTAGATACGTACTCCGGTACAATTATTTTACCAAAGTCGAATACTAATTACTTTTCGAACTTAATATGGCAGCCGTATGATTTATTAACTTTGAATCCGTTGTCAGTATTAACCCCGAAGATGAGAAGATAGTTCCTGAAATGAAGGAATTCTGTGCTACTATCCCGACGGAATAATTAATTAAATAATATCGCCATGACAGCTTCAAATCTTACCAAGGGAACATGAGTTAGATTCGATAGTTTAATTTGGGACTTGTATTTGATAAATCTTGAGCTCGTTACGTTTTGTTCTGGCATTCATTATCACCAACAAAAAGTTTATTAGATACGTTTAAAGCTATTTCAGAAGTTTTGTCGCTTCTATGTATTAACTCTGTAAAAAAATGACGTGTGAATCAAAGAATTATTACACGAGTTAACGAGTGTAATTATGATGAAAAAGTAAAACGGAAAGTTTTGTTCACAAGGTGAGCAAGGTAGTGGCCTTCCCAGTTTCCTTTCTGCCTTACGTTGTCGTAACTTGTGCAAGCATTCAAAAATATCGTAACGGTCTCAATCCCAACAATAAATAGCTACAAGTGTAGTACTGATTCCAACAGAGGACCTGAATTGGTCATTTGCCTTAAGAAGCGTCATGAGTTATCATTATTCTTAAAAATGTCTATAGAGAGAAGACTTTTAAGGTCGAGGCCATTTTTTTTAGTGTTCTGTTTGACGACAGGTCCATATGAACAGGATCCTTCGATCCTTTTCTCGAACTGGGACCTGTTCATATACGTTCTTGGCAGATGATCCAGAAGTGGTTTGCCATTGCCTTCTTCTGTGTGTGAATGGAGTAACTGTTGGGATGCCACGGAGAAACCGGGGAAGCCCCCGGAGGAAATCTCCGTGTTGCCTAGACCACGGCTTTGCCCAACACAAGTTATAAATTCGGGCACCACCGCGAATCGAACCCAAGACCCCAGGATTACAAGGCCAGCATTCTAACCGCTAGACCACCGTGGAGGATAATATTAAAATGGATCTATAAAGTAATAGGAATGATGTGGAGTGGATTATTCTGGTTCAGAATGGCGTCCAATGTCCGGCTTTGTAAATACACGATTATGAAATCAGGTGCTTTTCACTTCTATCCCACTGACACGAATGCTTTTATAATTTTACTAGAGTTCTGAGACCGCAGTGTTCAGTAAAATACATCAGTGATCTAATTATAGGTTATGCGAGTAGAGGAGCACAATGAGAACCATTAAATGTATATAAGTATGATTTCAATGGCGTGAGTAAAATTCAAACCGCGTAACAATACAAATTCAGGGGCTCTCTGTACACAGAAAATTAGGTCCACTAAGTAAGACATGTGAGCACAAGGAAAGGTAAGGTTTGAAAGATAATTACTACATCTTGCTGTATATAGTATATCATTACAGTCCCACTTACCACTAAGCTAGTATTAGCAGTGACGACACTGGCATTGTAATTGTTCGGAATAGGTGATGAGGCCGCAGTAGGATTTGAGATTTTCAGGGCGGTGAGTCTGAAGATGGCAGTCTTGTGGGTTGTTACGGCGTGTGGTCTGGTAGAAGTTTGCCGACGTTTCAGAGATCCTTATTGCCTTCATCATCAGGGCGTTGAGTCAACACCCTGATGATGGAGGCCTGCTGTAGATCTAAACTAAACAGAGATATGTAACTCCTCTGAAGACGTCATGTATACAGTCTAACATCTCAGCTTAATTTTATATGGATAACAATTTTTTAAAGTTAAGAAACGTTTATAATATTATTATTATTATTATTTCAATCTTTAACAGCAATCTTCCTACATCTCTCTTTTGAATTTTTAGTACTTATAAAGCCAATAAATCGTATGAACTGCCATGAAACACGGAAAATAATATCTTTATCCAGAACCGTATAAATTATTACAGTTTCCATATATTAAAAATAGGATATTTCCATTATTTAAAAAGATGGCTTGGATCATGCATCTTACATGGCCTGCTTTTTAAAAGACATATAAAATGTCTCAATAATTTACGAACTTGCTATATCTGTGCTGTAGTGCTCGCAGCAGCCACATCCATCGTCAGGCGCATGGTTCTAAAACTCTCAGCACGTATAGCCCCGGACTGTCTTGTTAAATTACCTCCATATTTCCTACCCATCCACAAGCGGCGGTAGGCGAACCGTCCAGCAGCAGACGGGGGCTCCACGGCTTTATGGGGCCCGGGTCTTTCTATTTATCACGCGATACATTTCCCGTGACGGCTCCATATGTTTAGATTACAGATGAACGCCCGAGTTGAAAACGGGGGCGAAATTTACTGGCAGCCTGCAATGTGAAAGGAGGGAACATGCACACAGCTGATAGCAGGATGCAGGGGGGGAGGGGAGGGGAGGGTCTCTGGAAATGGAATACTCACCCAACTTGTTCCGCTGCCCTGTATATATTGCATATGTGTATATTTTTCTCTTCTAAAACAGCAACCACCTCTTCCTTAAATGGTTTTATAAAACGTTAACAGTAACACATGATGCAGATACAGAAGGAAGCGGTAAGTGAGGTTATCAACTTTCAAGTTGATTAAGTTGGCTGTCTTTTGGGATGTTGCGCCGTGTCGTCTGGCAGAAGTTTACGTTTCAGAAATACTTCCTGTCTCCATCATCATGACGATGGGTTACCATGGTGGCACTTCTGAAACGTCGGTATACATCCACCAAATTCCACGGTACAACATCCATTAAAACAGTCACCTTCATATTCGCCGCTGTGAGAACCTGAAATCTCATCTTTCGGTCTGAATTTTTAAATTACGTTTCTTTTGCGAGAAATGTCTAAAACTGCCGAATGGATATTAGCGGCTTAGCTTTCATAACTTACATGTTTGCACGTGTAATTGAATTATGAAAATGTTTACACCTGTTCAGAATTATTACTTAAACAAGTTCCAGGTCTCTGCAGCAGGAAGTATTTGTAAGCAACCCATAAAAAATCTTGCGAATTTTAACACGAAGCGGGACGCTTAATTAACATATTAACAGATCAGCCTTTATTGCAAAGACTTTCTGTACGATTACATAAATTAATTTAATTAGAGCCTGAATCCATGCCTCTCTTTAAAGAACATACAATCTCATTCAGATTGAAGAAGGCTGTCTTCTGGGGTGTAGCACCGTGTGGTCGGGTAGAAGTTTACACAACGTTTTAGAGGTCCCTGCTGCCTCCATCTTCTTCTTCCAGACTAGACGGTGCTACAACCTAGAAGACAGCCATCTTCATACTCACCGCTGTGAAAACCTCAAATCCTACTCATTCAGAATGTTCCAGTGCTGCATATTTTATGAAGCCTTTTTAAATTAATCAAAACGAACGCATTTTTTAAGTAGCAAGATTCTTGAAGCGTTCGCACCGGAATAACAGCGATATCGGTTTTAAAATTATCGCTCAGTGACAGGCGATACGTGACAAAAGCAATTTTCATACGATTTCACCAAACGATAGATATCGCTCATCGCTACTGGTTTATTGCATCACGCAATAACTAACCTTTTCACAGTGAGTAGTACTGAAGAACAAGGAAGTTTTAAGTGAGTGTAAATTATAAAATATGTGGAATATAATGGTCATTCCATTCACTGACATTTTAACAAACCAGCAACGTGATGCAAAGGCGATATGATAATCGCTTATCGCTTGTTGCTAGTTGCTTTGGTGTGTAAATTCTATAAATTATAGAGCGCATCATTATTAATTTCCTTCCATCGTTGCTACCTCGTCATAGGTCTAAATATGTCACTAATTCATCGCCCTCTTCTCAACTACCTCTGAATCTCAGAGATGAAGTTTCATCCCGCACAAGAAACATCAAAATTATAATTATGTTTCATTCTTTACGTTCACAGATGGGAAATGAGAAGAAAAAATATAATAAACTGAACTGTAGCAGTCATTAGGGGTTTCAGTAAGTGGATGGTAGACCTGCACTGCATGCATTCGTAACGATATGATCACGCTAGAGACCATCAGACATATTAACGTGCATGTCTTCCATGAGGAATGAACGTCGTATTCCGGAGGCAGGCGATTCGAGTCTCGACCACAGTAAATAAGTTTTCAAAAGTTTACGCAGAATCTCTACGTAGCCTAAAAATCCTGTAGTCGCTTCCCTCAGCAATCCTCCATGTGTCATAAGCACTTAATCTCATTTGACACTGCATAACTACAGAAACTGATATGTCGTCATTAAACAATATACTGAACTCACAGGTATGTCGTTATTGACCTGTAGGGTGGATGTATCTGGCTTTCATCAGCTTAAGAAGGAGCAATTAGTTTTAATTCCAACTTTTCTGCAAAATTGTACTTTGTTTCTCCGGCCAGTAATTATTCCACAATATTCATCTTAATTTTGATTACAATTTTTGTTCCGGCTTCAACTATTAATCCAGCAGTGGGCATGGAAGAAAACTTTGGTTTTAAAGCTCTAAGACCTTAATGTAGATGGCATGATAATATTAAAACGGATTGTAGTAATGGGATTTGAGGGCTCAGGAGAGTAACCAGTGGCGAGCTGTTGTGAACACGGTAATGAACGTTTTGATTCCAAAAACGACGGAGGATTTCTTGACAAATTGAGCGTAGTATTAGCTTTTTAATAATGACTTCACTCCATGGAATGAGGCAGTCAGCATGAGAGAAAAACTGTCAGAGGAAACTAAAATAAACGTCATTTTGTAACATTGTTAGGGGGATCAGATAAAGGACGATAAGATGGGACGGACATGTAGTACGTATGGCACAGATTAGTAATACAATTAATATACAATTTTAGTCGGAAAACCTGAAAGAAAGAGACTTGATAAATTGTGACATAGATGTGAGGATAATATTAAAAATAATCTTAACGAGAATATTACATGGGCTGAACTACATGTGAGATCCTGTGAACACGGTAATGATCCTTCGGGTTCAATAAACAATTTTTTTTGGAGATACTAAACTACTGTTTAGGTTCTGAAGGACTCTGCCCGATGGAGTTAGTCACTCTATAACTTTACTCCGCGGCACTTTGAACAGGAATAAATGCTTGAAAGCCTGACTTGGTCATTTCTAAAGGATTTAACTCTACATCCCTTTAACGTGCTACAACTTGAAGCACTCCACAACTTTGCCGTCGATATCCCTGGCTCACTGCGTGGTCTAGTTAATTACATGACTCCCGCTAAGAAAAAAATTGTCCCCTTCCCTTACGACGGCGACAAGAGGCTTTCTCATCCGACCGTTGTAAATAAACGTAAATCAATGAAGACGAACACTGAAATGTTCTTTCAACAGGTACAACTACGCACTCCCATTTCGCGAGACTTCGCAGTCCGACTGTCACTTCCCCAATTTGCCTACCTCGCTTGCCAGTCGACCATAAACGTTCGGCAAAACATGGCATCGATTCGTTTTGAAGGACTTGAAAACATTTATCATCGCAAAAATAAAAAGTACTACTAAAGCAACGTTACTCCCTCCACAAAAGCGAAAGACAAAGTGAGTCTAGGTTGGTGGGGGTAAGGTTAGCAAACCAGCATGAAAAATGAATGAAATATACTCCATGTATTATTCAACAGAATTGCCTCATATTTCATTCCTAAAACAGAGAAGGAAAGAAAGAAAGAAAGAAAGAAAGAAAGAAGGCTGGTGCTGCTGAACAGGTTTTTAAGGAGGAAGCCCACCGGAATGTTGGCCGCGAATATTTATGCCGACTAAGTTTGAAAAATTGAAATCCGGGAATTGCTTTTGTGCAAGAGCCATATAATATATAGAGACCATTATTTTCATAGTTTTATATATAATAAAAGATATCTGAATCATAACACGTCTAAAACTTTAATACAAACTATGCATTAGATCTATTGATTCTCAAATTGGTTTTATTCTCCTTCACTACTACGTCTAAAACCAGACAGTTATTTATTATTTCCTCATTAACGAATTGGTTTTTGTTAACTGCTTGTTACATAGTGCGATTAAATAACATTTTCGAAACGCAACCCTACTTCTCCAGAAAAGAAAACTATATTTCCATGTAAGATTTCCATTGAAATAAAAATAAATTTTACTTAAATTTAAATTAGCCAGAACCCAGCGAATCCACAAGACGAAACACGCAGTCAAAAATTATTAATCGAATTCAATTATCAGTGTGCTGTGTAAATTCTGTTTCTGAGTAGTGAAACACCAAAACAATTTTAGTTCTTTTATATAGTATATTCATGCGGGTTTCAGAATACATTTGCTTTAACTAGAAAATAAACACCAGGTGTAAAGTTATAGCACACCTGTTTTATATTACTTCATTTTGGAAATTTCGTGTCGTAATCCGTTGTACTTTTAAGTTCAACATTTGTTTCTGTCATCTTAAAGCAAATGTTATTTGAAAAGTGTCATTAACTTTGTCACACTCCAACTTTCTTGAGAAATGGGATCAACATCTTAGTCCCAAAGTTCTATTTGAGACAAATGTATAAAATACAGTAGCTATGTTACGCAATCTGTGCGTAACATTTCTAACACTATGGTGGTAAATGTGAAGTCATTTTATAATCAATATCTCGATTCCAACGCAGTGAAAGAATCGAGGCAAATGATTTTACCGTGCAGTCTTCGATACAGTTCCTTCTTTGACTTAGCAAGTCTTATGATGTTTAAATGACTTACTTATACATTCAGATTTTTTGACGGCTGTGCCGAGGCACGGCCTTTACACTACCCGCTTCTCCCACTGGATCACCTGCGACAGTGAGTGATTCAACAGCGCTGATAAAATGAAATGCGAATATTAACGCTCTGCTCAAGATAGTTTATATTTGGGCATCGAGCTGTTTATATGAATCTTACGTGATGTGCAACTCTGATAGAAGTGTCTGAAGAAACTAAAATAAATCTTCCAGGATTTTGAAATCCTAAAAGAAACGCAGCTCGAAATACTCGTTAATGACATGAAAAAAGGTAGTGTTATAAAACTAGAGTTGTGCACGTTCAACAGCCACGTAATCTAGTAATCAGACTTTTATTTTGTTATTAACATTCACAGTTACGTAGTGGGTATATACACAAGAGTCCCACGTAACTCGGAACCCACCTACTAGTATACGACGGCCATGTTCCGTGCATTTCCGGGTTGTTCGCTCGCTGTTATCCCTGCATACTGATATGGCGAGTTCCACTTTGGATGGGGAACCTGTTTTAAAACCGAAAGTCGAACCAATATATACATACAAAAATTCACAGAAATCGTTCGTGCCCCAGATATCTAAAAACCAACTACAGCGGGTGAATCTGTATCTGATTAGAAGAAGGTGTGGGTGAAGTATCCCAGCCAATCGAACTCATTTTCGCCATCTCTCATCGCCGCATCTGACCGTCAACGAACGCAGTGACCCCACAGAGTGAAGCCATAGTTCAAAATAAAAATTCCATGCATTAGGCATAATTGTATGTGTACCTTTACATATTTTTTGAAAGTGCGTGAGGATTTATTCATTGTCGGTGAAGGAGTAAAAAGCTTTAAACATTGGACTAGTCTGCAGACCTATAAACAGATTTCTTGAAGTTTTCACGTCGGGGAGTCCGAAGATGGCTGAGTTTTGGATTGTACCGCCGTGTAGTCTGGCAAAATTTAGCAACATTTCAGAGGTCCTTGCTGCCTCCATCATCAGGGCGATGAATAATAAGAATACACGGTGCTACAACACAAAGGAGAGCCGTCTTCAGATTTCTTGATTGCTTTGCTCTAAAGGAGTTGCAATGTTGAACTAATGAGCCAACGTAATCGTGCTCAGGTTTCAGAGTATCGTGCCGTGCAGTTAAATATTATGTCCGACTGGTGTAACTTACTGTGATCAAAGCACCGCTGCTATGTGTAAACTCAAACTGAGTTTATAATTCAAGGCCTAGTCACACTGAGCGCGAAAGAAAATTGGTCTGTGATTGGCTAAAGTCGATCGTTTGTGAGCAGTGTTTAAATAAATGTCATATATATATAAGACGCCATATGAAATTACCACATTGAAACCTTATACAGAAGCGCAGGTATCTGTCAACGTGTGACAAGTGTTGGAAGTAATTTAAAAGATCCTGTGCACACACGCCGTAAAACATTATTTGCACGAAGTGCATAGTGATAACGCATTATGGAACTGGACGTGTCTGTCCGTCCGGTCGATTCAACTCCAGAACCACTTGAAGGATTGTGATGAAATTTGATGTGGAGCTTGTGCCATTCTGCACGACCACAAAATGGTAATTTGATAACAAAATGACGGATGAGAAGAGTCGTGAGGTGCTACGTACGATCTGGTGACCATAGTAGAATTCTACACCGTTGAATTCTTTGAAGGTTTATAGCAATATGGTAATCGTGGTTCGTATTGCCATACGTGGGGATCAGCCGGTGTTAGGACAGCTTAGGTTAGGTTAGGTTTTTGTTTCGGTAAAGAAATTTTAGTTAGGATGTTTTTAAATATGAATGTTAAATGTTGGAATTTCGAATGTGGGTATTATGAAATTATTAATTCTGGATTTCGAAATTCAGAAAACTTTAAACTTGTGGGTGTTCACAAATTTTGAAAATTATAAATTTATTTCGCGGAAAAGGCGGACGTAATACCTCTAAATGCAAGTTACGAAGAACGCATGAGGTTATTATGTGTATTCCGGTACGGTAAACACTTTCCGAGCTTGTTATGAATTATCTCCAATCCTCCTATAGCCTTTATTAGTTGCTTAGGCACAAGGGATTCCGTTGATTTGAGGGCTATATGGTTCTCTGTTTGGGAAATTCATTATCCCTTACAGTTCCGATCATTATTTGTCCATTCAGTATATTACAAATTAAAATATTAGCAGTACAATTACGGAGCTCCTCGTCACTGTTTTCTCACCAGTTACCTCATCTCTCTCAGGTTCGAATATTTTCAACACCTTGATTTATTAATGTGAGAGACCAAGTTCCACTCCCAGATAAAACCGGTAGTTTTAATCTTTGTTTTGTTAGCATACAAGAATAAAAAACGTTCTCAGGTGCACAGTAGCAAGCATATCCCGAAATTCTTTGTGAAACATTTTTAATATGCGGGTTTCCTACGATGGGGATTTATCAGCCCCTGCGCCCCAACCTCAGAGTGGTGGATCGCCCTATTTCGGCTCTCCGCTACTGCTTATTCGCTATATTCGACAGCTACCATCCATATCTGAAAGCCTTCTCCACCTGAGGACGTGTCATTCCGTGGTGACAATGGACCCAGACATGGCTGAATTAAAATATTCCAAAAAATGTAAAGGCCTTGATCAAAATTTTGTTACAAATGCTGCCGGTTATAAAATAGGCCAACCGTGCCCTGTTCAGGACTAAGATCATCAAACGAACCAATTTAGTATGGAGACATACGTCGAAAATGTCAACGGGCTGAGTATCATTTGCCTTGGGTATGAGAACATTGCCTACTTTTCATTCGCATTCAAGTGTTTAAATATTCTTCATATGTTCAATATTTTCGGACAAGATCCAATGCATTGTAAACTTGTCAGATGAACATGTGATCACATATCCACTGTCAGACTGACAAACGGTTACTGCAAAACAAATCAGCACCTTGCTGAAAGACACAGCGCGCAGAAACAGACGTCCAATATGGTGGCAGCCTGACAGATAGTAGTCATGTTTCAACCGTCAATTTAAAAAAAAATCAGTTTCCCACAAACTCTTACTATTGTAGTTTTGAGTGACATACTTTAAAAGATAACACGGCTGTCCTATATAGACTTTTTTGGTCTCCATATAATTTTTTTTGTTCATATCGAACAGCCCATGTGGCAGTTATCATGTTTCTGTCACAAATGGACAAGTTATGACATTGCTAATGACATCTCCTCATCCCTCCCGCGTGGTCATGCCCTGGAATGGATCGAAGCATCAACACATCGGCTGACATATCCCCCATACAGCTCACGACTATGACAGGCCTGGAATATGGTTGACACGCAGCGAGGGGGCCCTGTAACTATCAGCTGTCACGTTATCATCATGCTCATCATAATAAAACACGATGGCTCCCAAGCCAACAGCTTATCCAGGGCAGTGATGCGTCCCTTTCTCCTGTCAATGCCCATAGTAATAACTATACCCGCCCTACCACTATCACCTCTCCCACATCATAGTCTAAAAAGTCGCTTTCGTAATTGCCCCCGCTTAATTTACTACATAATTTTGAAACTAATTTATATGCAATCCACGTCACGTAAACATAGACTTGGTTATTGTGCAGTCGAAGGCCAACATGAAACGCTCGCGCACACGGTCTGCGCAGAGCTTTACGAACGTGTGCAAGAAAAGATTACATCTACAGTCAAAACTTGTTTCTGCCGTATTGTCACGATTTCAACTTTTCCTTTGCACATCTCTGACGATTTCAAATTTAGAAAACATTTAATTCTCCAAAGTTCGTTTTATCATATTCTTTCCATTTAGTACAGTGATCTTTATAGGAATTGCTTGAACACTGCCAATATCTAATTACTGCCTTTCTTTTGCAAATGAGAAAACATCTTAATTAAAGCATTTTATTATAGTGCGTATGCCAAGATGTTCTAAATTTAGGGCAAAAGATCATAGAGGAATGTTGTTCCACGAGTCAACGCAAAGACCAACTTATACACGGCGTCTTATCTTCAAATTCGTATAGTCGGCGCAGTGGAGAAGCTAGCGGAGCTGGCGGACGGGCCTACTCTGTGTACCTGAGGTGGCACGGTCAGTGCATTTCTTTTGTTTGGGCGTTCAGTCCGAGACTCGCTCCTAGCCTTCCCCTTGAAAATTCCACCGGCCAAAAACTACTGCACCGACTATAACACAGAGTTCCTTTTTAACTTCTGCCAAAGAAATATGTTGTACGGCCACATTTTTATGATCCATAAAGGTAATTTATGTTACGTAAAGTTAAATGGCATTTGTTATAGTATTTATTACAAATAATTTTGATTGGAGGGTTAAATGGATTGGAGTATTTACGGAGGAATAATGGCCGAGATTCATTCTGCATAAGCATAAAACAAATATACAAAATTAATTCTACAAACAACATTTTATTAAAGCGATGTGGAAACTCAACATTATTTACATTTATTTACATGGATGTCAAAAAAAAATATTGATAATGTTTCCTGAAATAAAAAATAGGGTAGAGGCTAAATACCATAATATAATGCATGTTCCACTTGAATATGGAGAGAAAGTTATTGAAAATGACTGGATTGTGATGTAGAGCCATACTCGTTAAGTTGAAAGCGGTAAATGGTACATTGGCTCTATAGATAACATATAGATAATCCACTTTAAAAATAAAAAATGCAAACATTCCAGACAAAAAGTACAATCAGAGAGCTCAATGAGAAGTACCTGAAACTTTATACTCCACTCACTTCACAGGTGCAATTCTTTCGTTTGTTCTGCGTGTGTTGGAGGGCCTTCAGTTATATTTAAATAATTTATAATAAATCTTTCAACCAGGTCACACTACCAACACGATATATTAAACCAAGAAATATCACAGCATCATTTATGGACAAGGTTGTAGTCCGGCAATAAACAATGTCTGTCCAATCACATGTCATTAGATACAGCGTACACATTTCAACGAGTCGTAATAAATTATAGATGAAATGAAATAATAATAAAGCTTCATTCACTTCAATGTTAAGATTTAATAAACTTAACGTGACATTTATCTCATATATAATTAAAAATAGGCTACTTTCGCAGCGTTTTCTTCTGCGCCGTGGTTTCGAAAAAGAAAATGGAAAAAGAACTGGGTGTACTTCGTCTGGTGCTCACGGATGGACGGCTGCAGCACCTATTCGTTGACCATAGACAGAGTACGGGTTGTAGTACGGGCCTAGGGCCGTAGGATTGAACGCGCTGTAAGGGGAGGCTGCCAAGGAGGCTGGGAGCCCGGGTTTAGAGTAAGGGTGGTGCCTGGTCGCACACAGTGGCGTCAGAGGCGAATTCGGATATCCGGCGGTACGGTGCAAGATGCCCGACGACGACACCAACGTATTGTGGTTGAGGAAAGACATGGTGGCCGAAGGGGTGTCTACGGCGAGACTAGGGTGCGTCCTCAAGTGCTGCAGGAGCTCATCGGGCGCGTTGAACCTCTTCCCACAGTAGTTGCCGCCGGCAAACCAATTGCAAACGTATGGCCGGCCAAGCTGGTGCGAGTATGCCAGCGGGGGAGGGGCTGGCGCTGGCACAGGCCCAGGCCCAGGCGGCATGAGACCTGACAGCGCTGCTGCTGCGGCCGCCAAGCTGTATTTTTGGTGCTCGCACTGGGTGCACCCACTGGGGCAGGGTGTCGCAGAGGATCCACCGAGCAGCAGTTGTTGGTGGGTGTTGTATTGGCACCCTGTGCAATAGGGGTCCTTGCACACAGGCACAAGTGCCTCGCCTCCAGAAGCCGTCTTCACTCGGGCGTAGTGGACGTACGGGCCGGGCGCCGTCGGCGGGTAGCCAGCTGCCAGCATTGCCGCGTGGTGGTGAGAGAACGGAACTCCGGCAAATGGTGGTCGGAAGGCTGGGTTGGTGGCTTCTAGACCTGGAGGGCACCCAGAACGCAGAGAACCAAGTGGTCCGAGGCCACCAGAATTGTAGGTCCCAAGAGGTATATCACTTGGATGTCCTTGAAGAATTTCTAGACCAGATCTAATTATCGGGCTAGCTCCTTCGTTGCGGCCAGCAGCAGGCGACACGGACCTTCCGCGTTCAGTAGAGCCAGGGGTTGCAGGCGGCACTGAGGTTTTGCCAGCATCGCCAGGACCTGGTGTTGCACCACTGTTGGTGGGCGGCGAGGCAGACTTACGACTCGGAGCACGCGAGCCTGAATTCGATCTCTTTTCTTCCCCACTTTCTGAATTGTGGACACTTCCAGCTTTAGACGGAGGACGATTGTCTTCGGACTTCTTACAGAGAACGTTGGTCTCGTACGGCTTGAACGCTAAGCCACCGGCCCCTCGCGCGGGCTCGGCCGGGCTGGTGCGAGCCACCGGGGTTTTGTCGGCCTTGTGGCCGGCACCGGTCGGCGGAGTCACGGCAGAGTTGTCGCTCACTGCCGTTGGCTTCTTCGGCTTCTCCAGCGGAGGAATCAGTGGCTTGGTGTTCGGGGTATCGGCTCCGATCTGGCTACAAGTCTGCGCGAGCAAGGCTAACGGGCTCTTCTTCGCATCCAGCTGCAATAAAGCACACGGTATTGCGATTCTGCATTACAAGTGTGATTACAGCTCTTGCTGTGTGAGCCACTGATATTACGGTGCAAAAGAAAGTCATCAAACAGAATATGCGATAATTGTAACATGAAAAGTGCACTCACTCGATGTGAATCAAAACCCAAATCAGTCCAAAGAAAATATAAGAGTATGATTGTGAGACGTGAAACCGTAATTTATTGAAAAGGTTGGTGCCGCTAATACACACTGCAATGATATATAGAACAGCTTGTGGGACAGGTTCAACATCATTAAGGCATAGAGTACGATAAATTATTCCTAATACGCAAAGTACACTGGTAACTGTCAAATGTACCGATTATGTACAACGATTCCGGCACTCCCAGACTTTCGGGGGTTATACGACCAGTACAACTCAGCGGACAAGTTCAATCAGGAAAATCAAGCGTAGTAATAGCTTATTTATGAAACCATAATACTGTAACTGTTGCCTGTAGTGCGTAATCCACCTCAGTATCAAATGCGTCATCCAGACCAAACCAGAGCTGTGTTCCCTCAAAACTGGCAACTGAATTACTCCATTACGTATCATCCATATATTGAACATAATTAAATTCCGTATCTGCCTGAAAGAACCTAATGCACCCCTAAATTATTAATTCACATTGCAGTTATTAATTGTCATGAGTTTCCCTATAATTCCCATAACTTTGATTTAATTATAGGAAGCTTTTGGACTGTGCAATAGTTTGTTACATAAGTAGTTTTTTTTTTAAATTTTCAAGCATATACACTTGTTCGCAGTCGTATTAAACACAAATATTTGGTATATTTTTCGAAAATATACGTACTTCTGTTAAAACAAATTGTTTGACTTATTGACGTTTACAACAGTTACATACAATTCCAAGTAATGTGGCAAACAGTTATAATTTTCGAGCGCGAGTCACAAACAGTGCGTACGTAAAAGTAGTATGAACCAGAAACTTTCAGGAGTAAAATTACGCATTTTTATTATTAGTTTTGTTACTTACCGTAGTAGGAAGCGGGGAAAGGTAGTCCGGCTGCAGATATTGATTGCTTCCGGTAGTCAACATGCCTCCACCTTCAAGGACCACCATTAGGAATCACAACTCAATAAACAGAAAACACTTGTCCACAAAAATAATACAGATGAACAAAGGCGAACTCCCAAACCGGAAACTCACTGATACACACAATTAAATTTCACAAAATCGTGCTGAGAAAAAACAAAACCTGTGGAATAAGCTTGTTATGAGTATGATCCAGATGTAAACTGTTCACAATCCACTAAATTCAGCGTCGGAACTAGATCGTTCCGCTCAACACACAAACACAACCACACTCCACAACAAGGCAACTCTCTCTGTGTACTGGCACTCTCTCCACGTCCTGACTCGTGCGCCGTGCACTGCGCCATCTACCCTCCCCTCCTCTATACCCCCACTTTTCTACCTACGTATCCCCCACTTCTCGATGACGCAGCGCTAATACCACTGCGTTTCATGCTGTCAGCTTTTACCACCCATGGCGCTAGTGACGATGACAGCCCCCGTCGTGGCTTTGAAGCCTTGCCGCCCTACCTTCTCATCCTTGAGTCCCATCACTGCAAATCCCCGAACTTGCTGGACTGGTCCATTCCCCTCATCGGACTTAATCAGTAGCCTCCCCACCTCCACCCAAAAAGAGGACTAGTAGACAAGATGTATGGGGCCATTGAGTGTGGTGTTTGATGGATGACAAGCAGCCGACACTGCAAGAAGGGTCGGACTGAAGCAGTTAGGGTAAGATACGGAGACTGGTTATAAACTGTTGACTCAACTGGATCGAGACTGTCTATCTGAAACCAGAATGGTCTAGTACCACACAATACGTGTACAGCACTAGTCATATTTACTACAGCAGAATTGTTCGTATCCAAAGCTTCTCATATTTCAAATTCGAGAACGAGTAGTAATTTAATATTCCCCAAAACGGGTGCTGAGAGTTTTTAAGAATGCGCAACGAGTATTTCTGCATTCAGGGTGACGGTTTATAACACCGGAAAATTTATTTGGGAAACTTCTCTTCTCCATCTGTCGTCAGAAAGTTCGTTACCTGAAGTAGGATCTTGTATTCTGACGCAATTTAAAGGGGCATTATCCGGACAAATTCTGCGAAGGTTTTGTTATGAAACATGAATGCCAGCAGGTAAGATTCAAAAGGCAAATTTCAATCAAACACATTTTTATTTGTTGTAGAATAAAATAATTAATGTCATCAGCTGTTTTATTGTTCCAACTTTATTTTAGTGGCGTACTCCTTTACATGCAGTTGATTCCGGTTAATTGGGACACATCGGGGTAAGAAAACTTTGGCCCATTTAAGCGGATGCCCAAATTATGCAAAGTTCCACGTAAAGAGTTAAAAAGGCTTGTTCTTTAAGATTTGTCCTAAATAAACGGCTACCCCGATTATGGCCCAATTAAACGGAATCTACTGTATTTAATTTTTTGATTTAGTGTTGTTTTATTATAGTCTTCGTTTTATCTATCGACGCTTTTAGTTGCCAAGATTATATAGCGCCAAATAATTTTCTTAACGACATTGGAGTTTCTCGCACGCTAGAAGGAATCTTGAAACTGACATTTTAAAATTGCATTAAACTACATTGCAATATTAAACGTATCTGCCATTAACGTAGTAAATACGCAGAATACGTGAAGCCAGATTTCGTTGTCAGATTAGAAATCAGAAGACTAATCGACGGAGGGTATGGTGAGATGGACAGGACGTGTAGCACACATGAGAGAAATGAAAAGTTTATGATTTCAAGTAAGAAAACCTGAAAGTCTGAGGATCTTTTGGACGTGTTGACGAAGATAAGAGGACAAAACGATCTTAAATAAATGGAATGCTAAGCAATTGACTGTATTTAACTGCCAGTGATGGGCTTTTACGAACACGGTAAAGAACCTTCCGGTTCCATAAAATTTGTCTAAAATCTTGTTTTTTCTAGTCGCTTGTACTATGTCAATTCTTAACAGTCATTTCTCATAATTTTATTTGACTGATAAGTAATTCTAGAGTATTTAACGACGGTGAATTATATAGCAGCGTCCGCTGATATAATAAATTATCATAAATGGTATGTTAAGAACATGGCAGGAGATGATTCTAGACTATTCCAAGGCAGAGTATGCCTGCTTTTGCATCTAAACCAAATTCACTAAATACCTTACTCAGATTAACTAGTAACTTTATGAGATTTATTAAAAGTAGATCACCCGAATAGGCTTACAAGTCTAGATTCTAGATAACTACATTTGCAATAAAAAAAACTCACGGTTTTGTACGGTAGACATAAATTCTTAGATGTGAAAATTTGGGCTTGCCTTGGCACGAGGCACGAAATGTAAGTCGAGAGGGTAAAGATCCACAAATTCTTTATTTCGATAATATGTAGAGGTGAGTGGTCACTTTCACAATTCATCTGGCTTTATCGTGGAAAAGGAGCCCTGTTGGCCTTTGGATTTAAGGTTGGGGATATTTTTATGTGTTTGTGTAGTATATTTCGGCCCATTTGAATGTCCAAAACCAAAGTACAAAATTGACAGATTAGCTAGAAATGGGTCTAGACTTTGTCAAGATTGTAAACAGGATAGTGTGCGTTTGTGATGGTTACAATAGGAGAGTGTACTCCACCTGGTCTTTGAAGTCTGACAATGTTGGTTAAACAGGGAATGTATTGAGTTCAGGGCCTAAGAATTAAGAAACTGACAACATGTTCATAACAGGCAGGCCTGTTCAGTTTTCATAATATTTATGTAAAATTCATAAATTTGAGGAGCACGTTCAGTTCTAAAGAGTGCGAAATGCAGATAAAATGTTTCAAGATTACTATCTTATGGGATCACCCAGATGATGGAAGCAGCAAGGATCTCCGAAACGTTGTAAAAATTCTACCAGACAACACGGTGAAACAACCCAGAACATAACCATCTTTAAACTCGCCACCGTGAAAACCTCAAATCCTACAAAAGGTTTCAACTTAGACAAAACGAAACCATGGTAATTTTCCTTTTCGGGTGATATAGAACGAGAGCATAGAAGTTATTTCTTGTCAGGTACATTAGCCCTATTAAACATTAGTGGCGACTATACAATATCTGCTTTAACAGTCTATTATATGACTGCATTTTGACAACATGTTTCTAAAAATGTGTATTGTTTCCCTAAATAGCACGGAAAATTGAATTTCGTCGTGTTTTTTTTTTGGGTAGAGACTGGATGTTTAAATGTTATTTAGATGAGTACTGCTCGGCTACAACGTGTTAATTACAGAAAATAAATGTTAATTCACTTTGAAGTTGCTTTTAAAAAGAATACAAGCCTAGGTCTAATCATTAACAAAAAGACTACGCTTGTATGAAGTTAACTCCCAATTGATTAATCCTGCACTGTTTACCCACGTCGACATTTCTATATAATGAACACAAACACATAGGTCTGTTCAACATCAATCATTCTTTCGAAATTTGATGCTTCCGGAGGTATCCATTTTGATTCTCGATCGCCATTCTAGACCAGTGGTAGTCAAACTGGAGTACGCGTACCCCCGGGGGTACGCGAAGACATCTTAGGGGGTACGTGAAATAAAAAAAAAATATTATTTTATGATAAACACTGAATAGTCAGTAATTTAATTTATTTAATTTATTTTAGATGTAGATTATATACTATGTATAACTTGAATTATACACCAACAACTTTGGGGGTACAAAGTTGAAGAGAAATTATATCTGGGTGTACGCGAACAAAAAAGGTTGAATACCACTGGTCTAGACTAGCATTAGACCTCTAGGCGTACTAGTGTAGTATTCAAAAGTTCTAGGATTCGATTCTAACCCTCGACTACAATCTTAAAAGACAAAAATTGTTGTGAGAATAAATTGTCACTTAAATACTAGGGTACAACCAAGTCCTGAAACGTCGTATAGTTACGTAAAATATATATCATACAATGGACAGTGTAGAACATAATTACGGTATTGTAAACCAGACATTGTCACAAACTCTATAGAATTACGATTTAAACTTCGTGCTTGCGTCACTCTACGTATTCCGACATGTCTCAATGAAAGAGTGTCGTGTTGCATGCTGTATTATTACAGGTAAAGGAAGAAAGAAATTTATTATTAAGTCATCTGCAGGCATTATGTATTGATATTTATTGCTTACAGGTTCATAACCTTCGCGAAAATGGCTTCCAATAGGAAATTAAATGATCGTAAATTGAATAAAAACCACTGGCAAGTCACGAGTTGTTTTTGATTTCAGTAGCAAACAGTTTAAAAGGATGTCATTAAGTAATTATTTCTTACATGCTCCTCACGCGTTCCTGTATTAAAATCAATTGAACGTATTTACTGTCCTTCAATTTCAGAGCATAAAGATAGATCTTAAACAAACAGGATCGTAGTTCATTATAATTAAGAGAACGTAATTGATGTTGTCCGACGAGTTTCCGCCGATAAACAACAATCCTGCTTGGTTAGTTTTGTTGTATAAACATTTGTACATAACAAAAGGGAGGTTAAACGTTGTGGTTTACAGCTTCATAGAACAGAGCCTTTTATGAAACCCGAAGTGTTATTATTGTGAAGATGGCAGTCTTCCAGGATGTAGCACCGTGTAGTCTGGTAGGTACTGGCCCAATTATCGTAGGAGCTTACAGCCTCCATCATCACGGGAGGCGTGGCAAGCGTAAGCCTCAACTAGCTGGCTAACAGCGCCTGGAGGTGACTAAAGATGCACTATATCTAATTGGCTCAGCTGTGTTGCACTGAGCCACAAAATTAAGACAGAAAAATCATTTTTCGTTTTTCTTAGTTTTATATCGGCCAACATGCACAAATATATCTTCAATTTTTTTTATAATAATATTATGGATTCTTACATAACTTATCAAGCGGTAACATTTTAACACATCAACAAGTTAGGACATTTACGTTGTTCTCTCCAACTTCTGTTCTTATAACATTTCGCTCCAGTAGCCTACACGTTTTTCATGTAGATCTTCGTGTGATATGTTCGTTTTTGCCGATAAATTTCAATAAAACTCTCCATCATCAAAGTTAATAAAAATCCGTCCAGCGATTTTTCAGTTGTTCCATGGTAACAGAAGGACAGACAGATAGACAATGGAGCAAATAAGCACGTTTTAGCATCTTTCTTTTTTGCCAATATGATATTACGAACTGAAACTCGAATGATAAGAAAATATTTTTCCTAACGTAACAAAAATGTCATAAAGTTTACGTCGCTTTGTTTGGTGTAAAGATAGAATCAAGATTCCAGTTCATATATAATTTGTATAAGTTAGCAACCAACTGTTCGTTGCACTGCCGTTTTCATCAGTGCAGAATCGAACTTCAGATCTCAACAGGAATTTTTCAGTTTTCATATTTAACTGTTCAAGTAAAAGTCAACTGCTGGGTGTAGTTGAACGCGATCAACTGATGGGGAAGCCTATAGCCTATATAGACAAAGAGGCAAGTGACTGTGGTCTGTGTCCTTCTGTAAATGAAAAGTCTGGTGGGGTTTGAAACTTTGTTGTTGAAAGTGAGGTACAGATGAGAAGGGATTTCCTCTCCTTTCCTCTGCCCTTTACACAACCACCCTTAAACCTAAACCATCTCAATACGCCCCTTGTAAAGGAAGGGAGACAGAGAAGTCTGGCTAATTTTGCTTTGTCCGCTCGGGGCATGTTTGGTGCCAATGTTTGTGAGCGAGGCAATATTTCTACCGCTTTCCTTCTTTACTTCCTCCCATTTGTTGTAGGGACCATTAGAATATATAGCACAATAAAATATACAGTATCTGAGCCGACAAAGGGATTAAGCGATAGGAGTCCCGGCTTCTTCTCTAAGGCTTTATTTGCTAACAGCTCAGGTTTTGACAATTTGGTATTATAAATTGCAGTTTGCACATTCTTTATGGCCTTATTTATTATATCTGTATAAAGTGTTATGACAGTTTCGGTGGCGGTAGCAGAACTTTATTTGAGCCTTGTTACAGTCGATGTTTCGGGTTAATATACAACATGTAAGAAATGTTACTCTGTAAGACTTGAGGTTCTCACAGCGGTGAGTATGAAGATTTCTGTCTTCTGGTTTGTTGAGCTGTGTAGTCTGGTCGATGTTAACCAACGTTTCGGAGGTCATACTGCCTCCGTCATCAGGGCGATGAGTATGAAGATTTCTGTCTTCTGGGTTGTTGCGCTGTGTAGTCTGGTCGATGTTAACCAACGTTTCAGAGGTCATACTGCCTCCATATGTATGACCTCTGAAACGTTGGTTAACATCGACCAGACTACACAGCGCAACAACCCAGAAGACGGAAATCTTCAAATGTTACTCTCATCGTAGCCACAAGATTCGAGAAAAGAAAATATGCGTCAGTAAACTCTCAAAGCTGAATCCCTGGGCGCTGCGTTCCTTATTGAAATAGGATGACAAATTTGTTTCATTAATGTATCCCAAAAGAAGAAAACATTATGTCCAATGGTGATGAAATTATCAGATAGTAAGCCACGACACAACAAAATTTATGAGCATCGTTTTAGATTTTCGCAGCGATTCTCAGGAAGGCAACACCCGCGTATAATGAGAGTTACCTTTTCCTTCTGGTTTGTCATGTCTTGAAATAAGGTGTTTTATTCTTTCTGACTTTGAAAAACAAAATAAACAGGGACCTATGTTTATGATTTGCGACTTTTCACGTTAAGTAATTTCAAAATACATTCCTAAATAAAATATTATAGAGGATTTCATGTTTTCACGGAGATGAGTCCGAAGATGCTGGTCTTCTGGGTTTTAGCGTCGTGTAATCTGTCAGAAGTTTACCAACGTTTCAGATGTCCTTGCTGCCTACAACCCAGAATGGAGCCTTCTTTGAAATTCTAGACGCTCCTGAAGTTAGCCTCGTGGTGGGGCGGTTAGTAGCCTTACTTAGTATTCGAAAACTCTTTGGTTCAAATCCCGGCACGGTGACTGATTTTTATGTGGTTTTGATGACTGAATTTTTGTGTTTATCCTCGGTTCCTCCAAGTAAATACTGAGACAGGACTTTAAATTCAGCCACGACCGCTTTCTTCCATATCCTTTCCAATACATTATTTATTAATAGTCCTGTTTTCAGACAGTGTTAGTCTGAGCTACTTTCAGCATCCTTAAACATACCTATATGCAATAGATTTTCTAGAATGGGTTTCGACAGTGGTCTAGGGTGAAACGTTTTGAGAGAGGGGAGAGCTGAGTGTGACAAGTAATATTTAGAGACAGCTAGGGAAAGCTGATAGAGAAGTAGGCCCACTTATATGAACCTGACTCAGGCCCTTTCATCTTTACTTTTAATTTTTTATTCTGTATACAACAGCTGAATAGACAGAATAATACACCGACAAAGGCCAGTGATAATCTACATGAGGGCGCTGATGTCAGTGTCTGGCAAATAAATAGATTGGTGAGGTCGTTTGTTCCTTTTCATGCCACATAACCATTTGCCATGGTTGGAATATACTGTACGTACTAGTATGATACCCGGAGATAAAGAATAACTAACTCCGTGGTAAAGAGTTTTATTTTTTATTGCTGATAGTTAAGCATCTGAACAAGAAAACAAAGATTCACCGCTGTGTTCACAAAAGCCCACCATGGAATCCTAATACAGCCAGTTGAAACCATACCATACCTTAAAAACTTATTTCATTAACATCTTTTTTTTTCAGTGTCCCACGATTTGGTCCTCAAAATATTCTCTTCGTTTGAGGCTTCCAGATCAGAGTGTTTGACACATTTCTTACTTGCTGATGCATGCTAAATTTCCCACCCATCATTTCCTTTCTTATTTAATCAGCCTAATAATAGGTCTAGTAGGTGAGCGAATGTTATGGGCTTTCTCATTACTGGTTCTATTATTTTGAAAAGGTTTTTATATGAAGTTAATTTCAACTCTGCATTACTCTGCTAATGAAGGAAGCTATGATATTCTAAGTTCATAAAATCTGTCAGTTGTACGTGACGTAATTAAGAAACACGTCCAATGTTTTATTGCCTTGGTAATGTGTAAAAATACAGAATTAAACGTGTTTTATTTTTATTTGTATTGTGAAGATTTTTATGACAGCCATTTCGCAACACTGTTCAGTTCGCAGTTTTCACTCATAAGTGCTGAGGCTGTCTTGGCATTTTTATTTCTACATCTGCTCGTCCCAGACACTCAATGCCACATATGGTGGCATAATTTTCTCACGCTTACGGTGTATGACCAGAAATGCAAATAAAAACCTTCTGGAAATTTGTTCATGTTATTAAAGTGACATATATCCCAATTAATTTATCGTCTGAGTTAATCGAAATGGCAAAAATATAAAGTTAACGTGATCACTTGGCACAATTTACCATTTTAATACTTTAATCTATGAAAACGTTCAAGTACATTAGGCAACGCATAGAAAATAAACTTTCAAATTGATTGCCCTGACGAAGGAGGCAACAAGGGACTCTGAAAAGTTGGTAAACTTCTACCAGACTACTCGGTGTTACAACCCATCAGATGACTATCTTCGTTGGTCATTTTATATGAGACTACACAAAGCAACAGTCCAGAAGACAGTCATCTTACTCGTTGCCTTGAGAACCTGAAATGTAATGATCATAAGACAAAGGTAAAGTTTCGATTTACCCAAAGCCTCGTGTTATTGAGGCGTTGGGAGAACGAGTTAAGAAATTAGTGTAACTAATAACAGTAAACTATGGGTCATAGTGTTGGCTATTTGTCATTCATCGCGGTGCCAGTTTGATAGGATTCTGAGTTGAACTAGAGAATGGTGAAGACACTAACGCCTAAAGATGGCAAATCTGCTTCATATGTGCCACTGTGCTCTCCATGTGACAATTTTTGAGTTAAATAGTGGAGTTTCAGATTTTACGATAAGGCAGCCGTGTGTTAAAAATTGGAGTAGTATTCTGTTCTGTTAATTTACAATAACCTATGCCGTGTTTAACCCACTGGACTATAGACTAACACAAAATCGTCTTGTTTTAATGTGAACAAATAATAAATTGGAGGGGACTATCTGCTAGGATATTTGTCTTGCACTCTGGTAGAAGTTTGCCGACGTATCACCAGTGTACATGGCGCGACATCCCAGAAGCCTCTCATCTTCATAGTCGCCGGCGCAAGAACCAGAAGTCTAATCAGATAATCACAGGTGTTTACATGTCACATTGTGTAAGTTATATGGACCTAGTGTTCATTATAAAACTCCATAAATCAATATTTTCCTAAAAATTGCTTCCTGTAAAAAGTTCTTCATTCTCTCCGCTGAATGAAGGCACTCGAAATAATAATGACCCAACACACAGTCACAAGTTTGTAGGTAATATGGAAATATTTTAACTGTTTTTTGATGATAGATTGTAAAAATAAAAATTATAATTCTGCGAGTTAAATGAAAATATGTCTATGTAATGAAATTGATGAAAACTACAGAATAAAATTCTTTGTTACAGTCTTCGCCCATTCCAGTGTTTGTCGACTTCTTTATAAAAAGAAATAATATTATGTGTTTATTGTACACCCCTGACCGCCCTCGTCAGATATGGGCTGGAACCATTTTGTCGGCAGGAGGCTGATGGTTATGGCAGTTGTCATTTCGAATTGTGTGGTATATCAACATTACAGGAATCCATCCGAGCTGACAGGCGGGGTGGAACTTTGCAGTGAACTTATGTGAAGTGAAGAGGAGGTAAGGGCAAGTCTGTTGCATGTATGCATGTTGTCTGCGTAGATGCTTCCAGGCGGTGGAACAGAAAAGACAGGAAGGTCATACAGAGGTCCCGGCTAGCTAGGTCTCATAAATCATGTCTCACTTCGCTGGCAGCATCTTGATGGAGCAGGAGGGGACAGAGGGCAGACGAGAAATGACCCGAAGTGGCTCAGACACTTGCTGGCTGTTAAGTGGGTAAGAGTCTTTGTTATGATGTGTCGTTCTGTTTGCATAAGGCTCCTGCCGAAACAGTCATCTCTGACAAATCTTGTATGTCTATAATTTACAAAGTTTATGTTGGTGTTGGTCTTCTGTGTAGTAACGCCGGGTGGACTTGATAGATACCAAAGTTTCAGATGGACATACTGTCACCATCTTCTGGCCTAAGACGACTAAAGCTTCGTTCACACTTACGAACGTTCGTAACTCATTTAATATAATTTGTATGAGATCGGTTCGTATGTAGTGAACGAGGCTTATAATATTTTATCAAGTACGAAAGCATTATATAAGATTTTTATTATATATATATATATATATATATATATATATATATATTCTAAAGCGATTAAATCACGGCTGTAAATGTTGTAATGGTCTGTCTAATTATGGGGCCTAACGCACAAACAATAATAAAGTTGTGTAACTTCTTCCGTGCCGGCATTTCTTGGCATTAAGTTGATGTGTAGTCAGTCGGTCGTTATTGCGACAACTCTATCCTTCTCTGACTCTCTCATGTGAGTTCGTATCTTGTTTATTATTAAAGTGTACATGTAGTCATACGATTGAGGGTGTTTGAGAACATGGTGATGAGAAAAACGATTGGACCTAAAGGACCCCATTCACAACGCCAGTCTCCATGTGCTAACAAGTGATTGCGCAAAACACTAGACCAACTGGATGTAAAATATTCGTTTGCTAAACGGATTTCAAACACTTCAGTTTAGTAATTTTACTCTGACATGAGTTTTAATTAGCGATTCAGCATGATTGGTCGTCATTTCTCTGTCTGCATCGGAAACGAATTTTTTCTAACTAGGGTTTTATACCCTTCAGCCTTTGAATTCCTGTTTTTTGTAGAATTCATTTTTTCATGCCAAAGGAACTTAGGAGGAATTTTCAGATGGTCGTAATAAATATGGACAATTATTACAGGTGTGAGTTTATGCCGATGTTCGACATCTGTACAGCACAGTGTAGCAGTAAAGTAAATCTGTCCCACTATACGCCATGTATGTGCTTGGGGGGAGTGGAGGTATAGCTCCTACTCATTCTTGACCTCGGTACTAGATGGGGGTGAGTGGTCAGCATCACGCCCCGGCCGGCTTTACCCCCGGGAAAGGACCCCGGTACCCATTGTAGAGGAGGCTGGGTGGGCCCCAGAATCGGTCTGGACGCAGAGGCTAGAGGAAAAATCCTCTGCCCCCGTCGGGGATCGAACCCCGGTCGTCCAGCCCGTAGCTAGTCACTATACTGACTGAGTTATCCCGGCTCATACAGCACAGTGTAGCATCTAGAGAAATAAAGTATGTTGGTGTAGAGGTCATTGTTATAGGTCTGCCGCCACTCTCCATGAAGCTGTTCCAATCGTGTACATGACGAGCTGTATAGTAAACGATTAAATTGTTTCACGTATCGATCGGGAAAACTGATTTGTACGGTTCCGCAAGAATTTTAGTTGTTTCGTGATTCTTAAGAAGCGAATTAATCGGTGGAGAAAGTATTCAACAACTCATTTGTTACATAAAATTAAGACGAAGCATTAAAAGTGAGTAATGACATTGTTTGTACAATTCTTCGTGTAACTCTACTACAAGTCTCTGTGTGGCCTTTGATGTGTGAGAAAATAAGAAGAAGAAATGGTCGTGACTTAAAAGAACTAAGCAGAAGAATGAACAGCTTGTTAAAATCCGTGATTCTGGACCTCTCGATGGTATGAGCAACATTTACTCTGTTAGTAGCATTGTTAGACGAATGAAAAAGTTAACTACAAAGTGCAGAAAGAATACAAGAACAAATATTATTGGTATTAGATTTTTATCATTCTCTAGGATGAACAAACACTGGTCATGTTCAAAAACTGAAATGAAACCGGAATTGGCTCAGAGCCCATAACCTTTAAATTATAACCCTTTTTATAACTTTGTATGGCAGAAGAAAGACAATGGAAACCAACCGATAAAAAATTTTTATTTCGATGTTTCATTACTAGAAACCGAATACGGTTTCGTGCAATGGTCTACTGCAGTGACTAGTTTGGGACGCTAACGTGTTTTGGATATTAAGGAAAACGTTCAAAAGGTTAAGAATTATGAATATGTTCTCCGACAGGAGGCCTATCAGGAGAAGAGTCAAACTGGTGAAGCGTATAAGAAAACGTAGCATTTAAAATCACGGTGTTAATGCTTGAAGACATAAAATAGGAAAGAGGAATACTCATTGGAACACTACAGTAGAATATGAGTTATAACCACTTTGCAGACGCAGCTGCCAATATCTAACATATATTCACACCGCTATCTCCACTTTATTGAATGAGAATTGACGTAAAATGGTATATATGGAACCCCCCCACAAAAGGCACGATTTAATATTCATACGTATCTGTTCTCAAAATAAATCGATGTAAAATATAATGGATGCCATCGCACAAAGAACAGAGGACAACAATATTTAGTGTTAGGAATGAGTTCCAAGATTTAGATAAAAGTAGTGTGATTTAATTTTGATAACACTAACCAGCTGATTCCGATGATTCCGCAATACTGGTTTTTTACATTTGGTCAGACGTTTGTTACACTTCCATTAAAGTGTGACGAATCTGTAGGGTTTGAGGTTTTCACGGCGGTGAGTCTGAAGTTTGCAGCCATCTTCTGTCAAGAATCTACTGTAGCACACCAACAAAGATGTGTACCAAATTAATTTGCATTGCTCGTAATTTGAAGCTAAATGGTAAATATTATGTACCACTTGTTATAACAATCAATAACTGAGCTTTTTGATAAAAAAAATGGGTCTTGTATGATTCTCATTGTAGGTCTAAGCGCGGATTATTTTCTTAAACAAGATTAACGAAATTATATTTATACTGTGGACGAGCTGCATTTCACTTGAAATGCAGAATGAATTCTTTGATGTTATTTACAAGAACTTCGACTTAAAGGTGGAGTTAACAGATGCTGTTTAGTAACCATTTCCCATTTGATTGTTTTGTATCTCACATAATACCAGTTTCGACTGCATCAGAAGTATGTAGAGGCAAAGAGGAGAAGCTTATTTATGTAATAGACGAGTTTTGGTTCGTGATAATTTTTTTAAAATTACTATTAATCTGCAAGCGTCGTATAAACACAGTCTCACCGAAATCCGTTTTGAGATCTCGGATATGAAATGAAGGCAATATCAGACAGATATGACCTCCCTCGTACACGTTCACTTTGTGCATTCCGTGAAAATAAAGGCACAGTTGCCTGTCCTGTTGTCTCCGATCTTCAAACCACATAAGTTAGACGAATATCATTTGTCAGGCGACACCAGCATAGAAGTCCGAATGACTAAGTAAACGGAGAAGCCTTTGGCTTCGTTATGAAACGAATCTATAATGAAGCATTAAGTTGTAACTACTGGAAAATACTACCAGCGGAAACTGTTACTGATCGCACACCTACTGTAATTTTAATTCAATTTATGGCCTAAATTGTCTTGGGAGACACGTAAGAAATATATTATCGCGGACAGAGGAGCTTGCACAGTGGGTAAGCCAAGTCCCGATACGCTCTTCGGGCCGCGCGGCCGTTCATCACTGCAAGGTCGGAAGTTTACACCCTCGTCCCGTGTTTGCTGCCCCACGCACAGCGCAAAGACAAGTTAGGTTTTTTATTACTTGCTTTTACATGTAGAACCTACCGCGAGCCAGTGGTCTTATTTTTACTACAGAAACACACAGTGAAGCAACATTTCGGCGGCATACAAAGATTTTTCCGGGAACATGTATACAAAATGTACGAACGAACATTTTGGATACAAAACTTCAAAATTGCAAGCTACAAATAATTAATTAGATAAAGTCATAAAATATAACTTATTTGTACAGTCTCATTTCTTCCATGTCAAATGGAAGGCGTACTGAGAAGCTGTTTTATACATGTATTCTTCGCGGTTGCATTTGGCATAAAACACACCTCGGCAGAGCTCGGATTGATTTAAAAAGATGGTGGGGAAGGTTTTAGAATTTCCTGCCCACACGGTGCAGTGTATTCCAGTACCAGTTGATAATCTCACTTAAGCACTACCCTGTTTTTTAACGATCATTATATAATTTAGATAATCCTTTGTCATTTCAATCAGTTTTACATCTTCATAACGTACATCGTAAAATATATGTTAAAACTATGCTTTTATACAAATACATCTCCCCCAAGTTATGTCATGTTATCAGGTTTTCGAACCAAAACGTATATTTTCATTGTTATCTCATATATGTCACGACTCAACTGCAGCTCAACATTTTTTAATGATTTCAACTAAGGAACAAGACTTCTTGGTACTTCAGTTGTATTCGTATTCCCCTCAGCTCAATCTCAGCTTCTTCATAGACTGAGAAGCCATATTTACATTCACACAAAACAAGCACGTCACTCTTTTGAACATTAATTTTTTTGGAAATCAGACAAATAGAACTTGACGTTAGCATAAAATCATTGAATTAAGTTTCGAAATGCATTTGTCTAGTGAAAGTGGACATATTGCTCCCTGTACACTTGCAGAGACACCTACAAACACGTATGGTTTTATTTATGATATTCTTGGGTCATGTGGTTCCACTGCTTTCTATAACCGTCTTTTCTTGTACTATGATAAAATGTGTATTTCTGAAACAAAATATCAAGAAACAGAATCCGTTGTAAATGCATTGTTTTCGTTATAACTTTTCAGCGTCTTAGATTAGTAAGCGATTTCTTTCAACAATTGGTGAAAAATATTACTACAATTTATTTTGTTAAAGCAAGAGATACATTTAGGGAAACGTTAGCAAAATTTAGAAAATACAAATACACGTAATTAAATTTTCCTACAAAAGTAGACAGTAAAATACATATCGGGTAGTCAGAGAGGCAAGAGCTTATACGGTCTGCTCACAGATAATTGCTGTTCTGAAGGAATTGTGAATTATAGGATCGCCTGACTCAACTATGTCCTTAATTAGACACGATTTCGGAAAATTACACCTCTTTTACAGTGTCCTTTCCTTTACGTGAAATCTTAGAACTGTGGTTGGCAATTTGTATTAATTCCACAGGAAGAACTTACAGAAAACGAGTTCGACTATAGTTAAAGATAATAATATCAGATTACCACGAAACAAACTGGCGCATTGCACAGCGCATGATAAATAGTTTCTTTTCGTTATGTTTCAAATAATAGTAAACGATAATATTTATTCTCCCATCTTCTTCGTCTTCCAATTGATCTTTCCAAAAGACGCTCCCTCAACAACAAACAATAAATTAATTACAAAATAATATCTAACCCTAACAATTAGGTCTAATTATATATATATATATGCATGTAAGCGTATATATAAATTTCTTAACGTCACTATCGTCTTCTGAAAAAGAAATGCACTGTTATGCATTATAAGTTCCATAGAGCGCCATGTAATTTTTGTCTCTACCAACTATGCAAATAATTCACTGGAATATTCAGTTGTAAAAATAATGTACAACAAAAATTTTGCGTTAATTAATACGTACTACCAAGGTCAAAGGTCACTTATAGCGACTCTGGGCTGGGGGGTGGGTTTGTTACTTGCAGTCAGCGGTAGAAATAGCGACAGTACAAATCCAGGTTGGTGTAATAAATGCACGTGTTATATGGAGGGTCGTTAATTTTAAAATGGAAACATTAATCAGAATTGTGGCAGAAGAGTTATAGATACACTTTTTCTTGCTGTTTGACGGGGTATTGGACTCTTCTGTCATGTTAAGTGTTCTGTGCATACTTTGAGTAATTAATAATGAACACACAAGCACACTTTATTTTGAATTCAATCTCCAGGCTCGTAAGTAACGAAGTATAATTACAATTAATGCCTTCGTCTAATATGGTTTTCAGTTTTGTGATTGAAGAAGTGCGTGCTTACAAAGAGCAGAATCATGATGCAAGACAGTCAAATATTTCTAGCTGTCACTCCTTTCTGTGACGTAGAACCATCAGTCGCCTTCAGTTAAAAATTTACAATTAAAATTTGAATTTTGCGCCACCCTGGGTTAACTCCAGCGTTGTTGGAGGACAATGTGTGGTGCTCTAACGAGGTTTAACTGTGTTTATTTTAATGGGAATGTGGAGACAATAATTAAAGTAGACTAGCACCGTTTTATCTCTGTCCTCTGTCCGTTTGCTAAAACTGAAATCGAAATTACCGCAGAAGAGTATTCTGCTGCTGGTAGGTTGGCAACATCCTTTCCTCGCGTCTCTATTTTGTTTGGAAGCATCTTGCTGTTCTTACTTTATTTTCAGCTCCGCTCATATTTTAAAGTTGCAATCTTACCATTGTTTCATGTAAAGGAATTTCGAAAGAAATGTGTACACGTAAAATGAAACAGTGCCGGCTTGCTATCCATGATATACAGAATGATACAAAAGACGAGACACAATGGCTGCATAGTTATATCAACGCGGAAAGCTGTCATTTTTAATACTTAAGTAAAAGAGTATTTTTATATGTGCTTGTAAAGTTATTCGTAAAAACAGACAAGAAAGTTAATTAAACTCAACGCAAAATCGTGAGACTAAAAATATACAGAATATCCCAGAGACATAAGTACACACAATCAGTTAATAAAATAAATATATTTTAACAAACTGAACCATTACATACGTCAGCATTGGCACTTGGTGAATTAGCGAATCTAGTGCAGATGTTCAACGAGAAAACCGTTAGCTTTGTGACACAGTCGACAGCGGCGAACAGCTGACTGACGAGCGGCGACCAAAGTTGATGCTGCTGCGCCTGAGCAAGACTCTTCAGTTTCTTGTCGGAGCTCGCGTCCTTGAAGTAACCCCACGAGAGAAAGTATGATGGGATTAATCTGGCGATCGTGTGGGTGACTCAACAAATCCTTTGCGTCCTATCCATCCTTCAGGAAATCTGTTGTCAAGATAGGCACTGATAATAATGGTAATTTGGTGGTGCCCCGTCTCGTTGTTAAACCACTGGTTCGTCTCCACACAGCTGATAATGAATTCTTGAATGAGTATAAATATTTTGGGGTCATTCGTTATTCCTGCATATGCGCTTAAATTCCAGCTGTGTTCTAACTTTTGCACCATTCTGTATACTTTAAAGTTTGGTTTCTACTACATTGAACTTCCTTGAATAAAGGCATTGGCTTTCATTGCATTAAAACCTCCTGCTACGTCCTTGTTACTTGTTGGGAATCCATTTTCTTTCTTCGCCACGAACCAACAAAACTCTCATAATATTATAGAAGTTGTTTACAGATAAGGAGGTACACATTTTGATTAGAGCTTATTATGCAGAATTTTCAGTCGAGTTGTTAGGATAGTGGGTGTCTTCTGAGTCGTTGCGAAATGTAGTCTCTGGAGCGGCGGTGAGCGTCTTCCAGACAACATGGCGCAACAACCAACAAGACAGTCGTCTCGACACTGAGCCTTGAGAATCTAAATTCTCACCGAGTTCTTAGCAATTTCAGAAAAGTCCCTCAGCCTATTCCTAAGCCATTGACCTCAACAGATGGTCGCATACAACTTATAATAATATCAATTGATACAAAGAAGCGGTAAGTTAGGCCCAATATTGTTTTAAATGTAAGGTAGAACCCTTCTGGTCAACTAAACAATGCCTCTTTTAGTCTTATCCAACCCTCACTTACCGGTGCTTCCCAAAAGCTCCTTCTTTTGTCCCGGACACGGCTTCATCTCATGGCCCCACCTGGCCAATTTCAGTCGCCGGACCTATCTCCTATCCCTATTCATGGCATTTCACACAATAAGTAACATAACGCATAATACGCTTTACAAAGCCTAGACTGACAGGCCGTCTACAGACACCGAAGTTTAAGAGGCTCCATGTTATTAAGTAATAAAGATACATAACAACATTCGACAGAGGAATGAAACTTATCTCAAAGAACTATTATTTTCCACATGTTCTACCTCAGCGACAAGGCAGCTCTTCAATTGAAAGTCGACGGACATGGGATCAGGCGTCCTCATCCAATCCACCGAAAAGGGAAACTCGCGTTGAGTGAGTCGCGAACGATGTTACTGTAATGAGGAGCAACGTCACGTTGAAGATTTTGACGTAAATACGTCTATATGTCATTCGGCAAAAAAGTGAAAGGAAAACATGCAACGAAAACGTGGAAAGAAAATGTGTAAGATCCGTATCAACAAATCGACAACAATGGTTACCTAGGGAACGTCGTGTTTACTCGGCATTGTTTTAACCTAGGAAACGTCATCAAAGCTTTGTCACATTTATGGGCTTAATGTTGATGTCAAATCCTCAATGTAGTACTACTAGATCAAAATCTTGTATAGATATGGTGTTTGCACAAAATGTTGATACTCTAAAGTGCACAAATTTTATAACATAATTCAGCTATCACAGACCCATCTTAAGCGTAACTAATTCAGGTTAAATAAGCAATGTCTTAATCAAACTTTACTCAATTGTAAAGCATGTATAAAGGAAATATTTAGAATAAAGCCAATATATAAACTTCCTTTCCGTATAGACGTATTTACGTCAGATTCTCCGGAACCGTGGTTCCACTGTCAAATTTTAACTCCTCCTGAGGACAGACGTAGATCTTAAGTATATTAAAATAGTTGATAGCAGAAGAAAGAAAAGTTCCAAAAATTTTGTAATGCAACAAACCACATTTAGCACTCACGGATATGTTGGAAACATTTTCTGGGATTTTCAGTTGCTGTTCGCTACGCCGTTGATATATAAAAAGTGGCTTCGTCCGTGAAAACATCTCCTTTCGGGTTGTCTGTATCCATTGCTAGGAAATCCAGAACAGAGATAGTAAAATCAAAGCGTAGCACTTTGTCTTCCTTATTAACTTGGATGAGCCACAACTTGTACGCGTACAAACGTAACCGTTTATGCAGGACGTTGTGCGCAGTTGTCTTCTGTGTGCTGTTAGCGGTTGCATTGTCCGTCGGACTTGTACCTGCGTGAAATGTATCGTCATATGCCGTTGAACATCTTCTTCAGAAATTCCCGGTCGACCAGCGTGCTTTGTTGGCAAAACATTAGTGGTACGGTACCTCGAAACATCTGGTGGCTTTGTCCATAGGTGTATCTCCGTGGTACGTTCCACCTAAACGGTTTTTGCAAGAGAACAGGACTTCAGTTCAACCAGAGCACACACACCTTGCTTTCGCTTGCGGAGGTTACTGACAAAAACTCTTTGAGATAAGCTTATTTTTTATGTCACAAGGTGTTATGTATCTTTATAGGTTTACATGAAATATAGCATCTTAAAATCCCAAATTCCGTAACGGGACACTGTGCATTATGTATTAAGAATCAGGCCTTTGAAACCGAAACACCAAGAAACAAAGCCTAAGGGGAGGAGTCTTGCTCGAATATTTAAAGATACAGTTCTTGTTCTCTAGTACATGGACCAATACTTAATGCTGTTTAAGGAATAATTCCTGTTAACTCGGAAAATCGGACGAAAATAATTAATACATCCTGTGCACAACGCGTAGTTATAGATTGTCGAAGCAGGTGGTACATGCAGTTAACACTGTATTTTGAAGGGTCAGTATGCAAGTTGTGTGTGTGTATTGTGGATCTGTTTAAGTGTGCAAACTATGAAAACGTATAGATGATATTGGCAAAGACTTTCGACAAAGGACAGACCCGCCCTCTCGTGAGATAACGAAGTCAACACTATCATGTCCCATTTTTCTTCCCATAACGTTACATGATTTTGGTATTTTATTACTGTTCGTATCACACTAAATACTACGAAATGATGGAATTATAAATAGGAACAGAATCATACCAAATAATCTACAAGCATTTTTCTTAATTTTTGCAGACAATAAATAATAAAAGTATAATATGAGTTATTGCATCTCCATGGTTTCAAGAATCGCCGGACATGTGTTTAAACTTATTATTTTTGATGGCATATGTCAGCGTAGTTCGTGAAGCTGTCAATTATTTGCCAATGTCTGTCACAATTTCACCAGATTTCCGTCCATTAGTGAGGCATAGGGTTCTGTCTAGTTCATGCCCTGTTCGCTTGGTGCTCCGGCTGCTCTAATCCGAAGTGATGCCACCGTCACATCGTATCAAGGTTCACTCGCGCCCACCCTTCGCAACTTCGCAACCAGTGTCACGCTACACAGAACCAAAATCTAGCTGACATCGACGGAAACATTTTCCATTCTTATTTAAAGTTTCATCCTGTTACTTTTGTTTGTATATCTCTGCCGGGTCATGTATTATACATTTCAACGATTGCTTTTACGTATAAGAAACTGTCACTGTAATTTGTTTTGATGCTAGAAAAGGTAAAGGTGTCTGTCTTCCGGGATGTTGTGTCATGCAGTTTGGTAGAAATTTATCGACGTTTCAGATGTGCTTGCTGCCTCCATCGTGAGGAAGCCTTGCGCGAGGAATTGGTTTGAGACATATCAAACCAGTTCTTCGCTCACGACTTTCTCATCGTCCTGATGATGGTAGCAGCAGGTACCTCCGAAAACTTCTTACTCGCCGCCGTGAGTACGTGATATTTCACATAGTTAAGAAAGTTATCCCTAGAAATTATTAAGCACATAGTAAATCAGTACAGACCTTCCTCATCAAAGTTATTTTTGTCGATCTTAGATTTCTGAGTTGTTATCGCATGGGGTTATAGGTACAAAAACAATATAGCCATCCGCAAGTTCTCGCGCCGTTATAAACCAGAAGACCAACATTAAAACTGCGAAGAAACTAAAACACGCAGTGAAGCTAAAAGCACATGATATAAAATATGTAAAACCATGAGTAAAGGACACAAAATTAAAAATGGAACAAAACCCTGCTGTGCCATTCTCACGGATTTGCAGTACATTTAGTAGACCACTCAGCTCTGCCCCTCTGCACCTGTTCTAACAACTAATATTATTGGCCATTGATATTTCTGACTGGACGGTAGCTTCTGCTCTGTGATTAAACTTCTAATGTGTGAATGACGAAGAGATGTCTTTCTCGAGATTTCGGACGCGTCACCCCATGCTCCGTCTTGGCTGTATATTACTGTAGAGTCTAATAGGGTCTACTAATAGCTAAACTCGTCGGAAAATACACGTAGACGTGAATCACACTGCGGTAAGTAATTTCATTGCAACGTTGAAAGTCGTTATTTCTAACCTTCACCTCATCTTCCTGATAACTTAAAAGTCTGCAGTTCCTCTTCTCCTTCAACTAAGCCACAAATATCTGATTTCTAGCGCTAATTTCTTAGGCGGCCTGCAGGTGGAATTCAACAAACTTCGTGTCCCGTCACTATTATCTACTTCAAAATCGCGAGCTTCTCCATAATCTACGCTCTACCGGACAAGACAAACGGCGGGAAACAGTAAGAAACTCAAAGATTGCTGTCTTCTGGATTATAGCGCCGTTTAATCTCGTAGGAGTTTATCAACGTTTATGAGATCATTGCTGCCACCATCACCAGGGCGATATTCCATATATGAAAATCATGTATGCGTTGTCCAAGTGCAAAGCAAAACTGACAATGTTTGCAGAACTGTGTGAGCATATTTACTGCTTTTGTCTTCGGATATGTCACTTTTTCTTCTAATTTCATGGCATACTGTTTACAGTTTCAGTTTTTAATTCTATGTCCCAATATTTGTGCTAAATAAAATAAAATTATTGTGGAGATAACTGTCTTCCGGTATGATGATGATGCTTACTGCTTCCATCATCGCACCCTGATGATGGAGGCAGTTGGAACATCTGAAACGGCAGTTAGTATCTACCAGACTGCACGAAGCAACATCCCATAAGACAGCCATCCTCATACTAACCGTCAGAACCTGATGTTTCTCCTAGTTGTACGACGTTAGTTACTACGAACAAGAGACCGATTAAACAATCTCTCGGGTTTGGCTTAAATGTCGGATTAAGTTGTTAGCAGGGGAAGTGAATCAGGAATTCGCCTGTGAACATCCTTCAAAAGACATGAAAAGTGAATGTTTGGTTGTATGTAAATAAGAACACAAACAACTATTAACGCTATAAAGAAGACACTATTGCCAACATATTTCTAGTATTTTATCTGAAATCTTTTTGCAAGAAATTGAAAAGAAGTTTTAAATAGCAATAGTGCTTGTTTGCTTATTTATATTCTAATACACTACACGGTATGCAAAGTTTTAAGATTTGGTTGTATGGTTTACAATTTTGTGGAATTAAATAAAGAAACCCTTCGTTTAAAGATGTATTATAAAATCGACCGCCAAGAGTCATATGATGTGGTTCAAGTTTATAGTAAAGCTTTGGTTTGCCACCATGGCGAATGGAGCCAAATGAGAAAGAACAATATTATGGTTTTACTAGCTATCTGCTAAGCGACGGCTTAAAATACTTTCGTGCTATTATGTCATAAATTATACAGCTCATGTGTAAAACCAAAGACAAGCATCATGCAGGAGAAGTTTCAAGCTGGTCTACCTCAGAGACAAGTAGACCGTTCTGCCATGTTAAACAACTTAACTCGCATTAATATCTGTAATAATGCAAAGAAGCTTACAGTATTTGGAACAAGTTTGTTAGGAATTATTTCCAGTTTGAATTTTGTGGTAGGGTGAGACAATAAGCGACTCCAAGCAACATTTATGAGATAAGTGTGGAGTAATCCCAGTTCTTGTTTTGTGAGATAACGGACTGAGGGTCTCACGGCGGTGAAAACCGAGTGGTCGTCTTACAGGTGGTTAGTAACGTTTTGGAGATACGTATCGTCTCCATTTTCAGAGTGGAATAAGTCTATTGGCTCTCCACCATCTACATCACCTATATAAACGTCCCACATTCTAATTCGATACTTAGCCTGAAGATGGAGGCGATAATTTCCTCCGAAACGAAATCATCTACACAACCCATAAGATCACATTTAACATGCGTCATACCACTTAACATAGAAATTGAAGATTTATAACCACCGTCAACACAACAGCTGGTTTTTCGACTCATCTCGAGCTTTTTCAAACGAGTTCTCATATTCATAGTCTCCTTCAGTGTTAAGGTAGACGTGTTTTATCAACATCATTTTGCTGGCAATATATTTAAACCATTCATGTTCTCAAAGTGCAAAAGAACAATGTCACAGTTATTGTGTTAAACATTTTGTCTGAACATACGATACCATTGATAAATATTCATATCATGATAAATCCTACTTGTTTTAGAACTAAGAACTTTTTATTCTTAAAGTAGCCAGGTAGCTGTTAAGACCTTTCTTTAATATTTAATCAGTCTAGAATGAAGACATTAATATTTAAACCCACATAGCTTCTAATTATAGCTCTACAATTGTATGTAATATGGTTCTGAAGGATGTAAGTTTCTTATGTAAAACGTGTCTGCGATGTTGATCATATGCTGAACGAAGAAAGTAAGTCATAATCATCTCAGAATCATCATGTGAAATAGCGTTTGGATTTTGATCCTGCATTAACAAAACAGGTAGTATTTTAAATTTGCATATCTATCTCTAACAGCGTCAAATTAGGTTATTATTTTACAAGATCCAAAATAGATGTAAATAAATTAACTGCAAAAATTATGACAATTTCAAAATAAACATGTAATAAGACATACATTTTGATTCAAAGCCGTCCTATTACCAAATACAAATACCTCGATGAGCATCGTCTTTCTCGAGGAGGTAATAGTTGCTCAGCTGGGCTGGACGACAAATTTCTCGCTTTTATGAAAGGCGTAGCTTTATTACCGTGTTCTCAGGAGCCGACCACTGGACTCTGTCCTGATACACATGATTCGAATTACATTTTACTTTACTATTACTCAATCCTTTAAGTCTGAGAACATTTGGCAAGATAATAGTTTTTATATTGAACACCCGCGTAGCCACAATACTGAAGGACGGCCCATTGTCGGCCGTTCGTTCCTGCTACTTGAGGACATATCATAGAGTGGTACTTGAGTTTAGGACAATTCTTTCATGTTCGTCAAGAAGGGTTCAAATCTAACGTAATTCCTGTTGAATTAAACCATTCTTTAGTGCCCGCCCCTCCTACAACCAACAAAATAATTTATTTTTAGAAAATTCTTATAATCCATAGAATTAGCGGCCAAAAGGAGAGCAAAGTAAAGACAAAGCTGAACGATATAGAACATGGTGTCACCTGCATTTTCTCAAGTAAACACAAAAGGGCAAGTTTAATCCACAAATTCTGTTCACGCGGTACCATCTTTTGTTTAACACCAAAGTCTGCGTTGATTCGATATCATCTTATAAATCATTGTATGACTACTCATTAATCATCAAAGTTGGACATGCACAGGATATCCGAAGTGACGTAGTAGGCGGGCTGCTATTCCCATGATGCCCCCTCTAGCGATGACAAATGACAGCTGTCTTACAGCATGCCATGTGGCGGTGAACTTCACACAGAGAAAACTCAGCGTTTGTCAGTCGGATTGTTTATCATCAAACTTCCAGCGTTTTACATGAAATGGCTGACTGCTGGATAATACATAAAATGTTATAGGCCAGTACTGCAACCTCCCGTGTTTTTATAAGTTAATCATAATTTAATGGTTGTGAAAGTTCACAAGTTATTAATCCAAGGCTGTCGCTAAATAAATTCCGCTTAGTTTTATGTGGTGTGTGTGAAATATTTTATTTTCAAGACTCATGACCATATCAAACTTTGTAAATTAAAAACGGCGAATTAAATGTTAAATTTGGCTGAATGATATAAAACACTATATCTTATATTTAGGCTGTTTTCGCTAAGAGATATAACTAATTTGTAACAAAATTGGAATTTTGCGACTTGTTTTTATAAAATTGCCATAAAACAGCACAAATTACTACATTTATGTTAAGAATAATATTTGTAACAAAGTAATCTGTGTTTTGGAAATTTCCCGTTGTTTATATTTCAATATTTCAGGCTTCTAAGGACGAAAGAAGATGCAGCTTCCAAAACGATGCAATTTTATTGAAATATAGTCGATGGATAAAGTCCAAAATATCACTCTCACTCCCACAGGCTCCTGGACCTACCCTGTCGCCAGAAGAACCAATGCCAGGCAAAATAGTTTAATATTACAAAAATTTGAAACAAATATACTCGCGTTCTGGAAACATTAGACATAAGAGTTGTAATGATTTTTATTCCTTATCACGGTTATTTTGTAACAGAAAATTTGTCGTTAAAGAACTAGGCAACAATGATTTTCAGTGTGGTCCATCATAAGAAAAATAATGTGCAGTTGTTATTTGTGATATTATTTTATTTTTTCCTCAAGTTTAGAGTGGTTTTGCTTTATATGCATCTGAGATGGTGTTAAGAACACAGTAAACTTATTACTGCATTTAGACGCTAAAAAATCGCCTTTTGTATATATATATATATATATAATAAAACGGTTGTATATGGCAGGAAGGATTTTTTCTGATTGTATTTTAATCTTTTTGTTTTATTTATATTACTATTGGCTTAATTATCTCATATTTCTGTTTCCACATATTTACAATTTCTTATACCAGATATACACATTTATTAAATTATTTGCTCACACTGTTTAATAGGGCTACTTCGTCACACAGCTGGACCTGGTTTTATTGTTATCCACAAATATAAATGTACACCTGGAAGGCCAATGTGGGCAAAACAATTTGATCTGTAACTATTAGCATAATTATTCCTTCTCAGTTTCAAACTAGCCTCTCATTTTTATTAACGCTACGTGATCTAATGGCCACGTGGTCTGGCATGGGCCTTGACCACTCGGACACTGGGATCGTGTGTTCGAATCTCGTTCAAGGCATGGATATTTGTCCACGACTATGTTGTACTCTCCTGTCTAAGTAGAGGCCTTGCGACGGACTGGTAACTCGTATAACGAGTCCTACCAGTGTTTAACTAGACTGAGAATTTTCTCATGTTTGAGGAGGCCAAGGTTCTTCAAAGACTATAGACCCACTAATGGTGAAGTAACCTCCCATGTGTGAGGCGCCAAGATTTTTCAAGGACTAGAGCCACTAAAAGGAAAAAAGTTCTCATGAATACAGGCGACCACAGACGATGTCTCCTTCTTCAGCTCTTGCCACCTACTGATTAATGTTACACGGTCTGTTTGAGAGCATAGGTCAAGCATGAAGAAATTCAGCCTTAAATTTCGAGTTTCGGAGACTTCCATCAATTTCAAACACTTTCTTGATTACTGAAAAGGCCTCATTGTTACAATCTTCAGTGGAATTTGAACGTAGCAAATATTGTTGTTGGAAAGAACATTTATTTTAAATAATTTGAAGACAAACTTATTACAGACTTCGATCGAAATGTCACGTTAATTAAATTTTGAAATCAAATAATATACTGAATAATTTTTAATCCAAATATTTCTTTAGATAGGTTTCTTAATTCTACAGTGAAATAATTTACTGGTTAATGATAGACTGAAATAAATTGTAATACTTTTTACTGAAAATAAAACCCGAGAGAAACGTCATGTCAACCCCGCAAGGTACAACACTCAATTGCATTCATACAAGACTTGAGTTTCACTTCATATCTATTATACTTCAAGTTTGTCATGTCTTCGTGCAATCTGAGGTTCCAGTCTCCCTCGTGTACTGTAGCAGGACAACACATTTGTTGATCTTATATTTTAGATACTCATTAGCTACTGGTTATGTAATTTAAAATATTTGCTCTGTATTTCTCTGACCCCAGTCGCCTTTATGAGAATTAAGAACTTGAATTGATTGTTTCATTAGTTAAAAAACGTCTGTTTTATCTGAAGAGGTTACGTAGCGCCGATGGATAAGGAAAATGAGACAGGCAGGCGTTTTCATTGTTATTTCTGTTCTCAGTTAATGCACGGAGCGCATTCTTAGATCGAGTTATTAATGGCTCATATGAAAATACCTGATTTACCTTACAGCGTGTACCTTGTAACAATGTACAAGAGTAAATAAATAATCTGTCAAGAATGGAGTGCCTGTTCTGCATATTGTCAAAAGCACCCAATTTACTGGAAATGGAAATGCGGGTAGATGCAGGAAGTAACGATTCATAAGAACCGCCCAATGCCTACTGGAACAGACATAATTTCTTTATATGATTGTTACAAATGTCATGATAGGTGATAAATTTATAGGATTATTTTGAGTATTGTCACAAAACTAAATTAATTTTGTGTGGAAGCAATCTTGGTAGTGCAAACTTAGTCGTAAGCGGATGATTTATTTTATGTGAAAGAACACGTAGTTTGTAATGTACCTTACTTTTTAAATTGAAGCATGTGAATACTGTAGTCCATTCGTTCCCAAACAGTGGCCCTCGAATCCCTTCGGAATAAGCAAATTTTTTCAAGGCATTTGCAGTTTAACTTATTAATAGTTGAAGTTAGTGCGTTTGTAGGCCTATCCTTTATGGGATATTCGTAAATAAACAATGTTGGTGGTGCTGTTTTATTTGCATTTTATTGCCTGTGTCTTTTTAATTTGATCATTGAAAACGGTAGCTAAAATAGTAATTTCCTCTAAGAAAGAGAATGTGTGACGCTTTAGAAGCGTTGAAGATTGGCCGATTTAAATTATGTATTGAAAAAGAGAAAGACATGCCAGGAAAAATGTGTTTAAAACCGCAGTCATGATATTAAGTGAATGATTTTGTGTCATAATTTTTTAAGTGAATAGTTCGTGCAGTGAACAAGTTTGAAAACTTATTCTTTAGACCTGTATTGTAACTTGTCCTGCCTGTGGTACGCCACTGATTAATAAATTATAGGACCAGTTACTAAGTGCAAAAGTAATTTTGTCTTAGTGGTCAGTTATTTCCAATAAATATCTAATTTGAAAGAAGAATAGGCACTTTACCCACAACTCTAATTTGGCTACCTACATTTTGTGAACTAGTAGGTCTACTATACAGTTCCTGAATGTATAATTTTCATTGCCACCTATCAATCAAAGGAAATTCTTAGGATTCTTCGTGGTACATACTACATTTATACAGGGTGATTGAGAAGTATGTTTACAAACTTCGTGTGCGTGTTCCAGGATCAAAAATAAGGAAAACAATATTCCTATGAACATGGGGTCGCAAATGTTTCATTTTAAAAATAATAGCCAAAAATAAGTTTCAATGAATTGGCTTTATATCAAAGTGAATCCAGCATCCAGCAAAGATTTTCAATTAACGTTTAGGCAGGAATTATTGGCGACATGCTTATTGGTCCACACATGCTTCCATCGCGTCTAATAGGACCTTCAAATCGGCGATTCTTAAGAAGACACTTGCCACGTCTCCTTGAAGATGTACCACTGAATACAAGAAGACAAATGTGGTTTATGCACGACAGAGCCCCAGCACACTTCTCCCATCGCGTCAGGTATCATCTCAATGAACAGTACACTCAACGATGGATTGGGCGTGGTGGCCCAGTAGCATGGCCATCGAGGTCACCGGACCTGACTCCATTGGACGTTTATCTGTGGGGTCACTTAAAGTCCGTCGTTTATGCAACACCCATAAACAATGAAGACGACCTATGTGAACGCGTGCAGAATGCATGCCGGATGATTCGAGGAAACCCTGGTGTGTACGAACGAATCCGCCAGTCTTGTGTACGTTGTGCTTGTGCGTGTGTGGAGAATGGAGGAACAACCTTTGAGCATCTGTTATAAAGAAACATCCCTACCCTTATACTTGGCAATAAAGACATACGTTGAAACTAATTTTTGGCTATTATTTCGAAAATGAAACATTAGCTACCCCATGTTCATAGGAACATTTTTTCTTATTTTTGATCCAGGAACACGCACACGAAATTTGTAAACATACGTACGTCTGACTCATTCTGTATAATGCAAATAGACGTAACCTATGCTGGAAAGTGATGAGGACAGGATTTGCGAAATCTTATTTCAAGAACAGCGCAAAGAAAAACGTCCATTTGTAATTAAAATTAAAAATTCATCACCCGAAATACATTATAGACTAAATAATAACAACGGAATCACAATACCTATCATAAGCTACAATAAACGGTGTTCATTTGTAGTTAAAACACTGCGGAGAGTATAGCTTCAAGGAACATCAGACAGAAGCCTATAATTAACCAACCAGACAAGTCATGATTGTAATTAATTACCAGTTCGAAATTAATAAAGCAGTTTACGTGTTATATATATATATGATCATGTGGTAGCGTTGCTTGCCTGTACAAGTTCTTTCGTGAAGGCAAATTATTTTGAAGGTACTCCTGTTCAGGATTTTGATAGATGAAGCTGTACTGAAGAAGTCCTGAGTGAGAAAGATTAAAGCAGCTGTTGAATAGGTACACATTATACGCGTATCTGTTTTGATCTGAAAATTTATATTTCTCAGTCCTAAACTGTGAATTTTGTTAATTCGATACGATCATTCATATCCTCCCTGTGAGCGCAATGGGAAAAGTCAGTTCCTGATATCTTACTATAGAGGTGATAATGCACAATGTGGGATAAGAGTTACAAGGAATACGAAGCAAAATGTAATAAGATATTCTATTGTTTGGTTGGAATGGATGGTATTTTATGAAAAAAGAATTATTGGCAGTGGAACTGGACTTTTGGAGATAATTGGCAAGAATATGGACTCGTACTTTCATTGGTATAAGACGAAAACAATTAATGTGGCATGACCATATTTAAAGAATCGCACGCAACAGACTGCCAGTTCTGCTGAGGGGTACCCGAGAATTAGGTTGATGGAAGGAATACACGATTTAATGACAGAGAGAGGATAGGAAGAAAGACAGGATGGGCAGAGATGAATTTCGACTGGGAATCGGAAGGCACCAGAGACATAGCAGAACAGAATGTCAATAGAATCATTTTAGTCCTTTCCGGTATTCGGCATATTGAGACCAGTTCCGGATATTACACGACGCCTTTCAACACGTTCTCTCCAGTTCAACATGATTTGTGTGTCCTGGTACCTCATTCCAGGATAAAAAAAATCTGTCGATGTGATTGGTGCATGAGCCGTCGGTAGAATCCGGTATTTTCCGAACTGGCCTGTACCAGACGGTTTGATTTAACCAGAAATGTATTATTTGAAAAAGGGTAATTGCACCAAGAATGACCAACGTCTTGTAATAACTAACAAACTGACCAACTAGCTAACAACCATTCCTTCTTGCTATGCAAATAGTTGTTCAGTTTGCCCAGAGAATCCCCGTCTTTTATGGAAACGGAAGGTTCATTATCGTGTTCACAACAGCCTACCATCGGTTTCTATCCTGAGCCAGATAAATCCAGCCAGCATCCTACAACCACATTTCACAAAATCTGTTTTAATTTTGTCTACACTTAGGAGGTATTTCGAGTGGTCTCTTGCTTTCAGACATTTCTCAACTCTGCCATGCCCGCTACATGCTCAGTCCATCTTTCCTTCACGTGACCATCCTAGTAATATCTGGTACGGAGTACAAATTACGAAACTTCTCATGTAATTTTCTCCAACCTCATACAAATTCAAACCTATTCTGAAGCAACCTCAACCTGTGTTCTTTCTTTGACGTGAGAAACCCTCAGAAAACAATATTTAAAGCTATAGTTTTGTAAAGTTTATTATTTGCTATTTTAAATGGCAAATGAAAACACAATGTTTTAATTACATTGTATGTAGCAAAATTAGGATCTGAGGTTGCACGGCGGTTACACGAAGATGGATCCCTTCTGGGTTGTGGCACTTTGTTTACCAACATTTGCTGAATCCATCATCAGGACGGTGAGAAAGCCGCGCGCGAGAAACCGGAAACGTTGGCAAACTTCTGTCGGGCTACAACCCCTAAGACAGCCATATTTCCATTGTAGCAAGCTCACATTAATTTCGATATTGAGATCTGAGGTTATCACAGCGGTAAATATGTCGATATTGGCCTTTTGTGTTGTAACGCCGTGTGTTTATAGATCCCAAAATGTCAAAGAAATAATCTGCATCCATCTTCAGTGCCGAAACTCAGAAGACCACCATCGACAAACAGATTCTATTAGTACACACAGGGACAGACAATTAAAAACGTACTGGATCTTTGTTTTGCCCATAACTCTCTCCAGTTAAAGCCAGTATTCACCCTTAAACTCTAAAGTAGCTGATTAGCTGGGAAGTAACCAGAGGAGGAAGCAAGCTTCTCTCTGACTCCGCCATACCCTCAGGTTGTTGGAGGCATTACTTGCTACTCAGGGTCTGCGCTCACCTCACCACACCTTATAATTACGACTTCCCGGCTAAATGGGCATGCTGTCAGCTAGCACCTTCATTTGTCTTAGTGCCAGGCGGATGTTGCCCGGGAGAAAGTGGCTGGTGGACTGACAGAACGATACTTATCTCAGGTGATGTCTGCACTATAGCCCAGTTCACAAAGCCTACTTACAACAAATGTTCAGTGGTCTTTTTACGTCTCTCTCTAATCTAAACAATGATCTACATAGATTTCTGTATGAGATATCTTGGGTGTGATAATACTCTGGTTTGGGATTTCCATTATCTGAATTATGTGGGCAGCATGTGAATTGACACTAGAAGGGGTAAATGTAGAACCATTGCCATTGTTCCACGAATCCAAAAATATTAATGTAATAAATATATTTACTTGAGATGTGATATCACTGCCTCTGTTGCTTACACCTTCTTATGCTATAAACGAGACTTGAGGTTTTTTGACATGTAAATAGTTAATTTATTTTAATTAAGAACCTGTGACTCCTTTCTTTGTCTCTTATTTAAAAACAATTTATTATATATATAAGTACATGTCCGTGCAGATATATTTTCTTTACTTATTGTTTTTATCAGCAAAATCGTTATTGCTTTCCTGCACTGCATCTCTTACGAGCGAATAGTTTTACAGACAGTCAATTGAAGATAACAAGGAATTTTATCGGAAAACCGGTCACTTCTTTCTTTTATTGAAATAAAAATACAGCGACACACTTTTCTTTGCAAATAAAATGACGCGTCACTTATTTCATATACAGGATGAGTCAGAAGTATGTTTGCAGACTTCGGGTGCGTTTTCCTGGATCAAAAATAAGAAAAAGTGTTCCTATGAACATGGGGTCGCAAAGGTCTCATTTTCGAAATAATAGCCAAAAATAATTTTCAACGTATGTCTTTATTGCCAAGTATAAGGACAGGTATGTTTCTTTGTAACAGATGCTCAAAGGTTGTTCCTCCATTCTCCACACATGCTCGAGCACGACGTACACAAGGCTGACTAATTCGTTCGTACACACCAGGGTTTCCTCGAATCATCCGGCATGCAATCTGCACACGTTCCCTTAGGTCGTCATCATTCTTTATGGGTGTTGCATAAACGACGGACTTTAAGTGACCCCACAGATAAAAGTCCAATGGAGTCAGGTCCGGTGACCTCGGTGGCCATGCTACTGGGCCACCACGCCCAATCCATCGCTGATGGTACTGTTCATTGAGATGATCTCTGACGCGATTGGAGAAGTGTGCTGGAGCTCTGTCGTGCATAAACCACATTTGTCTTCTTGTATTCAGTGGTGCATCTTCAAGGAGACGTGGCAAGTGTCTTCCTAAGAATCGCCGATTTGAAGGTCCTCTTAGACACGATGTAAGCATGTGTGGGCCAATAAGCATGTCGCCAACAATTCCTGCCTAAACATTAATTGAAAACCTTTGCTGGAAGCTGGATTCACTTTGATATAAAGACAATTCATTAACACTTATTTTGGCTATAATTTCGAAAATGAAACATTTGCGACCCCATGTTTATATGAAGATTTCTTCTTATTTTTGATCCTGGAACACGCACACCAAGTTTTTAAACATACAACTGACTCATCCTGTATTTCTTTCTTTTTAAATTTTCAACTACTGATGCAGTCTTTATGCCTTTCTGTATTGGGTCTGTTTACCAAAACAATATTGTCTAGTTCGCTTTTATTATTGGCGGAATCTTAGATATAAGTTTCATTGATGAAACTTCACTGTAAATTTGCATAAATAAAGGCATATAGGAGAATTACACTTTTTGAGGACAAATACCAAAGTTATTCAGAGCAGAAATGGTTAAATTGGGTAATACTCCTGAACGAGAAAACACGTCTTAGCTTATTAAGGTTAATATTTCTATGATCTGTAAGCAGGCCCGCAAATCAAGAAGCGTTTTGCGATGGAATATTCTCCTACCTGAGTCGTAGTAAAGATCCAGAACGAATCTCAGTTGACTTGAGGGCAAAAACGTAATAGGATGATGTCATTTCCACTAACTAAATTCCTGGTAGCAAAATCCGTAGGTTCAACACCGACAACACCAAAGCCCTCGACTAGCTACGATCTTAAGCTAACTCCATCCATTTGCCTTCTTCACAGCCACCTCTCTAAGATCTATCTTGTGATTATCCTCCCATCTCTTTCTTCGTCTGCCTAGTGATGGTTTTCCAGAAGGATTCTCCACCAAAACTCTGCATGCATCCCTTACCTCCCCCATACGTGCTACATGTTTAGCCAATCGGACCCTCCTAGAATTTACTATCAACCTGCACAATTCACTCAGCTCTTTCTCATGTAATTTTCTAAATTCCCCACTTATCCCATCCCTCCTAGGCCCAAATATCCTCCTGAGATAACGGAGATAACGCAGAAGGCTACAGTTGAGCCTATCAATTGGTATTAACAGGAAATTGTCGCAGTTATTCTGGCAATTTAACAGTTGAATCCTAGCAATGTAATTGATATTCTGTTACTGGGATACTGGGAACGACCCGTTCTTCGAGTGCCTGAGCACTGCGGGTCCCAACTTTTCGTTGGCTTTGATCTATGGACTCCTTGGACGAGGGATCGGCCTGTATATTCTGTTACTGGGGACTAAAGTGCATTGAGTTTAGTCCTGAAATAATTATTCTCCTTTTATAACCATATTATATTTTATGTTGTTATATATTCGTTGTGTAATATAGAAATGCGACTACAGACTACGCAAAACAGCTGTAATTGCTTAGTGCGCAAAAATGCTGACATAATCACATAAAGAGACTTGGAAAACAAAGTAGTCCACACTTCGGGCAGCAGGCCAAACTAATAGAGTTTTCTTTTACCTTGCCAGCTACTTGGTCGATCGGTCGAACGTGTCAGGGCATATTCATGTATAATAATGATTAATTAGGGCAATTTACATAGTTATCTGGCCGATCTAAATCCCTCCTGCCTCCTCTAACCCCGAGGAAAGAAACGACAGGTGTTTTTGTTGGTCTCTCACAGTACTGGCCAGTTCACAGTGGTGGCTCTGCATGGAATTCGAGATGCCTTATATATTTTATTCTAACTAGAATATGCAATTCCTTTGGAATAATTATAAAGTTATAAATTATTACGGATTCATTAATTCTGTTACCAACTAGTTGAGATGATCGGAAGTTACATCACATAATTTTGCCCATTTCTTTCAAAAATGAAAATAAAAATTATATATATATATATATATATATATATATATATATATATGCTGGAAATAATCTTTCGCCTTTTAATTGGACACTACATAAAATATCGTAATTGCCAAGAAAAATCTTCTAAATAAGATATTTAAATTTGGAAAATTGTTAGCTGCAAAGTTTTATTTTGTAAAATATTAATATTATGCGCCTGCACTGACACCTTGCATGTCGTAGTTTGTTTATAGCTCGTACCTCGTAGAGAAAATGATTTTTATGTTTTACTGCAGTTGGTTTTATAGTGCTGTTTTAGTGTCTGTTGGCATAATATAAGCCTGTGATTAAGAGATCATTTAATGGCTAACGTAAGTTTTATGAAAATTAATATACAGTGAATACCTTGAGAAATGAAACGGGTTATGTAACCTATGTACGTGTGGGCGAAAAACATTAGAATAGATCTTAAACAACGTCTGTCTTCGTTGAGTGGATTCATGGGTTTTAGGATAAGCTGTACTGAACTCTTTTAAACATGATAATGGACTTTTAGGTTCCATAAAAAATGAAAAATTTCTGAAGTAGCTGAGGGATTGCTAACGTCTCAAGAAAGACTCTTCTACATAATATTAGTCATAGAATCGGGAAAGCTTCAAAGTTTTGCACCGTTTCTACGTTATAATTTTTTTACACACAATACCCAAAGGGTCAGATAAGTTTTTCTATTATGTGTCTCTACGAAATTTCATTTGATTCATTTCACTGCTTTGTCAGTTTCTGTCAAAAGGGAACAACTGAATATTACCTTTAGACTTCGGTCCTCACAAGTTCTGAACAAAATAAGACTAATAAATTAAATATATTTTTAAATATTAACAATTACACAAAATATATTTAAGTGACACCACTATTAGTTGGGACAGAGTGCATTAGAATGATGCCTTCTTTTCGTTCCATGAAAACAAGTCGAATAGTCTAAAAGTTCTTCGGCGTCGGACAAAAATCCGCCACTGGTCTCTTGCCCACATCAGCAAATGGCCTTGTCCTTCTGTTACCACCGGTGACGCATGACTTCCTGACTGGATAAAGCATGAACTACTAACATGCAACATTTCTGTAGCTGTCAAGTGCCTGTCAGCCTTGTTAACTGGATAGTGCCTGTCTCTTTCAGTTGCTGACACCACAAGTGGTCTTGTCCGTTATTTAATCCAGATTATTTGAACTATCTTATAAAAATGATGATTGTATAAACACAGTTTTGCGGATGGCCTGATCACAAGTTCTGGTAACTTACGCACATTAAAAAATAAATAAATAAATAAAAAGAAAAGTTTACCTGAGCCACTGTCAGGTTTCATGTAACAAAAAGAAGTTCCCGCTGGCCCATGTTTTGTTTGTTAGTTGACAGACATGAAGTTGTGCCTTTGACATGTCTGCCATAATAAATTAACGTTGGCCTATAGCAGACAAAACCATTTTGATACAAGTTAGAAGCAGTTGATAATACAAACAGCTAACAAATATTCCTCAATTTTTCTTTTTGGTACTTCGTTCCTGAATCGGTGTCTCGTGGCAATTTACAGTCTCGACGACCAGAGTTCGATTCCAGGAACTATTCTCTTAGCCACCACGTCCAGACCGGCTCTGAACACTAAAACTCCTTTCACTTGGATAAAACTGTCGGAGCGTTAAGCTGACCACTCAACTTCCTGCACTGTTTGAAACTTTGCACTGATCCCTCAGTATATCTCTGTGTGTCTTGCACAGGGACAACTTCGCGTTTACCTTTGGCATTTCTGCCTTCAACCTTTCTTGCTTTTCGGACCGATATTATATCTTTAAATATCTCAAATCTTGTCATTAACAGCATGTTTAACTAACGAAATAGATGGCTTACGGAACCTGAAGATTCATCACCGAATTAACCAAAGTCCTCAATGCATACCATTCTGCAACTAAGCCATAGTTTTAAATCTAAATTACGGCACGCACTCTTTATTGCTAGACAGAAAATAATTGTGCTACTCGTTACCAAGGAGACAGACGTTACAACAGTGAAATGGCGCCCATGTTGAAACAACATCGGCGTCATGCAATGGACAACAATTTCATTTGACGTTCTTGTAATTTCCTCTCAGATCCAATAAAGTGAATTTGAAGACATATAGAAGGTGTTAATGCATGAAAACATTGTGACACTAGAAGAAATATAAGTACAAGAAGCCTCATAATTTGCCTGTAGATGGAGTATGTTGCACGCAAGGGGAAACAGATAAATACGAAATTGTAATCGGGAAACTGAAAAGGGGTGGACACTTTAAAACTTTTGCCTAGGTACCACCAAGGACGTCATTGTTGAGTTACAAAGAAAGGTTTCGAAGACCTATTAAGTTTCTATCATCAGCTTCCACTGATCGCCCGGGAGTATTTAGTAACTTTATTTGTATAGTATACTTCAAATATTACGTACTTAGGTTGCCTTTTACATTGTATTAATAATAAATATATTTTTATTAATTAACTTTTTGAAATACACAAATAGAAACTAATTTCTTGTATAAATATTATCCTCTGCTTGATCGTTAATTATTTTGTGTTTTAGTGCTGTACTGTTGTACACTGTGATTCTATTCTTAAGAAAAACTGTGTTATTAGTTATTAATGTATTGGCGGAATGTGGAATTTCGTGTGTGTGTGAAGGTGATAAATTATTTATTAATAGTTTTAAAAGCCCATAAATCTTGTACTCGCTGTGTGGCAATAATTTTAAATCGTGAGTTCAGTTCTTTTCATAATTTCCTGTCGAGTACTCACAAGCTGAGTTAGTTTCTTTTGTTAGAGAGCTGGTGTGTTGGTAGTGTTTTACGCTTGTATTTGGGTGGTAATTGTTTCGAATTTTGACCGGATTGTCGGCTATTCTGGCTATATTCTTACGCTTACTTCCTTATACTGTCCGAACAAGTACCAAGAGAGCAGCTTACAACAAACACTGACTTGCAATACCTTATACCGCAACGTAACGGTAACCTGGGTATTTAAAAGAGAGTTAAGGAAGACAAGAATCGATTCCCCAAATACTTTCACTAATCCCGAGAAATTATGTTTAAAAATTTGTTTCTTTCAACGAAGTTATCGTTTTACAGGGGCACTTGTTTCTTGGTAATAAATAGTTTTCTGCGTTACACATCTTTATACTCTTGTATGGTCAGAATCGCATGTCCTACGAAACTTATGTGAATGTCTTTCTTATACAAATTCTACAAACAAATATTTTTAATAAAAAAATAAATTATCAAATTAACGTACCTATTCTTACTAAACTATTGATATTTTCCATTTAGGCGCTAAATGTTTTGTGTTGTGTTAGAGACGGTTTCATTTAAAATTTTCGAACGTTGTTTTCGGGAACCCGAACATTTCCGAATGATCACAACTTTTCATTTTACACTCGCTCTTTCATATTCAGTTTCTGCTATACGTAAAAATCATAATCTGAAGTGGATATTATTTGATCGGGACAAGTGGTAATGATGAATCATTAGTTTTACTTTCCTCATGTTATATGTCAGGTTACGTGCGGCATAAATTGCTGTAAGGAACCGAAGCGAATAGCGATTTATGTCGGACAGGACGGAGAAATGTACACTAATAACAGCAGTGTAATGAATTGCTTCCTCTTCGTTGAACATACGTTATAGATCACGTCTTGCCTAAGTTACATGGAGTATAATACTCCTTAACGTCATCGAGAGAATTAGTCAATACGCACACACAGATACACGCTTTTATTACACTAGTAAGCATTATCCAATTACTATAACTCACTTTAATGTAACTCATCATGTAGTTGGAAAATGTCTCGACGTTGTGTCCTCTCAACAGGCACATCTAACAAGTGATCCTGAGAAATCAGGGAGGATCTTTAAAAAGCGAGACTTCTTAGGTTAGCGTTTTCCAGTGTTGACATTAGTCTACATTTAAACCAATCCAAACTTACTTCTTGTACTCTTCCTCGAGTTCTGTTTCTATGTCCTTTGTAATTCCATGTTACGAATCTATCGTAAACGACCAGTTTGACTTTGTTCTTCGTACAAATGAAGAATCTTTAGGCTCACCGCTAAATTTAGAATTCTATTATGTAGTTTTTTAAATTTATGCTAATTACGCATCAAGAAACTTCAAGACGCTACGTGTTCAGTGATAACAGAATAGAGTAAGCAGTTAATTCTTCTCTGAATATCTTGGAAGTGAATAAAATGGTAACTAGGTTACTAAAGGTCAAGGAAGTGTTTTTAAAATAAGGCTGTAACGGACGCTGGTTTTACTAATTACAGTTCACAGACAACTTAAATTTAGACATGCATAATAAGTATTAGGACTACAAAATCGACAAACAATGCCCATTGTTTAAAGTTTATCGCCCGTTTCTTTTTATTTATTCTTCCCTTTTCACGTTTGAAAGACACAACTATTTTCAATTACTGTCCTAAGAATTCCCCACCAACGAATGCCTGTCTAATTGCTTTTGTATTGTCCATTAATTATTAAAAAAATCCATTTTCTTTTGTATTGAAATTTTCATGGAAGTAAAGTGTTAATTCTCTTTTATTGTATTATCTTAAAATGTAATCAAATTCTGTTCAGTTCCAGAAATTACAGGAAACATATCGGAGTGTTTTATGCGAATTGCTTATTGCATTGCATATTAATCAAGTTCTGACTGACAGGTGCGTGGTATGAAAGAATGCCAATTATCGTAAAATATTCCGTTCAATAAAACATTCAAGGTGATGAAATTTTAACCTAGGTTTCATAATGAAACCTGGCGATAACAATATTATTATTCTCCGAAATGTAACACTGTAGTCTCCTTTTGTATCTCCTTTTGTACCCAACATAATTGGGCGAGGGAGATGTGCAAACATTATCTTTAAAAATGACATTACTCCGGCCAAGATTGTAACTGCTTTCTCAGTAAAGCGTTGTTAATGGCGAAGACGAAACCGAATGTAAACTAGACTTCCGATTTTCCTGGTCTTTTGGGAAATATATTTTCCGGGATAGTCAAAACTTAGATCATCGTTCAAATTATTGAAAAATAAGCAAACATAATAAATACGCAATTTTAATCATAGACATACACTACTTATATTTTTATAGACCTACTAATAAGAAAGATTTTGTATAAAACTTAATATAGCACGTATCAATTACTTTTAACAAAAATACTCCAGTAGATAGTAATAACGTCCTATTGTCTTAAACATCAGATTTTGGCAATAGTTGAGGAATGTTAATGAGTTGATATGTCATTGATGTATGTATTCCTTTCTTTTAAACACTCTATCTCAGGCCCGACCAACTTGTAGGTGGCGGACAACATGTTGCCCACGATAGTGTTATATTGACCGCTGAGACATTCGAAATAATAAAAGGTCTTTTAACCGATTCCCTGGCCAACGCGAGATATTACGCCAAAGCAATTCCACCTGTTTCCTGGCAAACTATGAAAGAAAACTTACCACCACTTCCATATTGCCCAGTGACCCTATCATAAACTTTATGAAAGCGGTTGTTCTTTGCCCGGATTAAAATAACTGTGGACGATTGCCGACATGAATTCTCACGGGGATGTTTTCTAGTTGACGACTTGCAAATGTGCTGGCACCAGCAGCGGCTTCTTTTAATATTTTCATTGCTGGTCTTACAGTCGGTCTTATTGTGCAAAAGATCACACCCAAGATAAAATCTATGCGACGTGAAACACAACACATGGTGGAGACAATCCTTAGCTTTTAGTGTTTTCAAACTGGGGGACCACCTTTTAAACTCGAGAGTCTGCAGTATATGTACGCCGGTTCCTGACTCTTAGTACGCCTGTACGTGTCTAGGCGAATGTTTGTGGCTGTCTTACGGTTTTCATGTCAGGTACAAAAGTTTTATATTTTTAGTGTTTTTGTGGGAAGAAAATAAAATTATTTCTCAGTGTAGTGGTCATGAGCTTTTTATTTATGGCGACATACATTACTAATTAATTTTGTAAAAATGCGCCAAAAATAAACACACCCTAGCCTAGGTTGTGAATTGCTTTTTTTTACAAGTTTTTTACATTATTATCAGTGTGTTTTATTGTATATAATGTACAGAAAAATACGCAGATAAAAGTATATATATATAAGTATAATTATACGTATACTTATACATTCCACATTTTATGTATTAAATTTCATGCTGCCCGCATACAGACCAAATTTTGTCGAAGTTGCCCACATAGCAAAAAAGGTTGGGCAGACCTGGACTGGAGGATAGTTTTGAAATGGATCCTAAGGGAATATGGGCAAGGCTATGGACTAGATTCGCTTGAGTCAGGATAGGAACTGATGGCGAACTATTCTAAACAAGGCAATGAACGTTTTTGTTCCATGAAAGGTGGGAAATTTCTTGACTAACAGAGTTATTGCTTAAGAAGAGGTTCATATTTTTGCTGTCGATGATATTAAAGTGGATTATTTTATGTTACAACACATAGAAATATATTATTCCTTTGAATATTGTTGCTTTATAGAAACCGATGAATCAGAATGTGGCTAATTTATTTATTGTTCTTGTATTTGTAAGACAAGTGCTTAACACTGTAACAGTATCAAATGCTGTTTGTTAAATAAATCTTATTATGAGAGATGGCACTATTTATGTTTTCTGCAATACTATTCTTGAAAGTTGTTTCTATTTTGTTAAATGCTTTTAAGAGATCTTCTCAAGGACCACCCGTCAAGCGCAAGGATACAGTCCGTAGTGCTTCTAGAGTTGAACTGGAACTTAAATAATTTAGCCCTGCTTCACAAAAAAAACACCCACTTTATTGTTTTTCACGTCCAATACGCAGCACAACCAGAGAAGCGCGTATCCAGACAACGTATCTGTGACAAGAGTAGCACGGTAAAGGTCTGATGATGACTTGAGGTTGAATGAAGATCCAGACGTGATAAAACGTATTGTGTTATATGTAAGTTTGTATTGTAGTCAGGACGGACTTTGCTTTTATTCAAGTATCATTCCAGGGTCACAAAATGCGTCGATCGCCGTTGTGATTATTTTAATTACAGAAGTTCTATGTTGAATCTTCGTGGTAAGAACGCACAACATAGCTCTCTCTAAAAACTAGGAGGGATGATGTACTATAACTTCTTAAATACTCTAGAAATATTAATGTTAATATTTTAATTTGTAAAGCATCATCATTTAAAGATTGTAAATATAAATTTATATTTAAATTGACAATTCAATTATTTAATTATTTAATAATTAAAATATTTACTTTCTTTCCTCAGATTGTCGTTGTATTGCGGTACATTTGACATTCAATGAAGATATGATACGAGTAATCTGAGGAGGAAGGAAGGGCCCAAGTGCTGTTTATATTCATAGACAAGGAACTCCTTGAAATTAATTACTGTGGGCAATGCTGCAAAAAGAGGTATATTCCAATTTATGGAAATGTTTTCCTTACGGGTCTGTAATAAACGTTCGGGCAAGGAAGGCCGATAAGAAATGCAAACATTAGTCGAATTTTCCTACAGTGACACTACGAACTTTCTCATAGTTTACTACAAGCCCTTCCCATTTTTATCTTCTGACGTCACATAATATTAAAGGTATTATAGGGCCTATTAGGATCTGAGGTTGTCACGGTGGTAAGCACGAAGATGCTGTCTTCTGGGTAAACTTCTACCAGACTACACGGCTGTATACAACCCAGAAGACAGCCACCTTCTCAACTTAGATTTAATGCGCTAATGAGAATTTCTGTTTCTGAATTTCACTGTCAGTCTGTGCAAAGTTGTAAAGCAAATAGACTATTGTATTAACCCGGATTGCAATGTTGAGGCTATGTTGTATTAGGTAAAATTGCATGTTAAACTTAACCTAGATGTGAGAGCTTACAGAATGAGCTTTCATGGAAAACAATGATAAAGTCTCCATCTTGCAAGAATTACAGTTCTCCTCCTTAGAAGGACTGCTTGTGGGCTAATGATAACTTAACTGTGTCTTGCCAGTTCTGCTTAGTCGTCGCCGCTCATTACCAGAGTTCCCTGAAGCGTGAGGTAAGTCATTCAGTGAATAGCCTACTGTGTGTTCACTGCATAGACCATTAATTATGTTCCCCTTCTGTCGACGTCTGGGGAAGTGAATTCTGTCTGAAGACTGACGAGACTGTGTTACGAACTAACGGAAACTACCTGCAATGCATTATCGCATGAATTTCCTGCAGTTGTACTATCACATGTTTGAAACATGGTTGTACATATCAGTCTTCTTTATGTCTAAAGGTAAGAGGACTGACACAAACATAACGAGACTGATGCTGTATCTAAGCAACCAGTGATAGTGAGGGTAAATAAACAGACCATGTTTGACCTTGATCTATCCTCCACCAGTGATTCAAGTTTAAATTTGATCGCTTCATTTAGTAACAGTGGACGTGTGTTTTTGTACAGACATATTTTAACGTTCGGTCGAAAAATGTCAGATTGTAAATTGGAACGAAGTTTTAACATTAAGTTTCTCGTTATACTTAAGAAATCCGCGGCGGAAACTTTCCATTTATTGACTGAGGCTTACAGTAAAGATTGTAAGTCTCGTGCACGTGTGTTCGAATGGCAGAAACGATTCTTGGAAGGCAGGGAAGGCATGGAATATGATGAGCCACCAAGTCATCCACGCACATCAATTATAAAATCATGATCTTTTGATTTATATTATATGAATTAACTTGCTTTTTGTGCTACTGATGATAACCTCTTGAGGTCGAAACGCATTTGGCATTAGTATCGTACACAGTGTAAACAGTTGTTTGTATGCACATATTATATTTCAGTGAATCTATCACTGACTTCATGGATATTCATTGCTTATTTAAAAAAAGATAAATTAAAAAAATTAAATTAATTATTTAAAAATATAGATAGACCTACTTCAAACTCGAGAGCATAATTTCATTTCAGATTTACTTGTAAGGCGAGTTTGTACATAAATTATTTGGGTGCTTCTTCCAGAGAATTTAATGGAATATTATGATTGTTCTGATGGCAAGTGTTGAGTGAATTTGTTAATTATCCAGCTAAATATAATTACAAATTTTTACATTTTTGAAATATGTGATTTACCAGCCCGCTCTGTACACATAACATACACATTTAGAAATTTACTAACAGATCATACAAAATAATATATATTGACTTTACAGTAAGGAGAATAGTGCTGAGTGAACACGAAGAATCACCACGGACATTTGTCTACAAATCACAGGTTTGGAAGGAAATACAACATTCTTTGACACAACACTCAGGGGTGTGTGGGGGTAAACTACTTGACACGTGAACGACCATTACGAGCGGTTCATGATGGTCACTATGCAAGTTTCGAGCACTTCATGGCAAAAACATTTATCTAGGTTTCAGCTATGGACAGCGGTTCAAGGCGTGTAGTCGACTCCAAGTGTGATCGTTCTGTTTGTTTTTGAAGATTTCGTTTTATTGATGAAGAGTATTATATTTTGCCAAGTAAATCACTTCTTGAGGCCAAATGTGTTTTGAATAACTAGTGGAATCGCTATAATGGTTTGCAATTGTGACGTCACACATACACACAAAATTGTTTCACATGTCTATAAGCAGAATTTGGAAACAACGCAGGAACCAAATGTCCAAAACGAGAAACCTAAAGAAGAGAAAGTTTCAGAAGCAGTTTAACATCACAGAATGGTGGCATTGTAGTATTGAAAGAACAAGTGGAGAGAAATGCAGAACATTTTTCTTCGAAACTCAATTACGTCAAGCCTTAGCTTAATATGAAACGTGGATGTGAATTGCGAAAACCAAGTGGAATTTCCATAGAAATTCAGCAGTCAATTGTCATAAAAATCAAGGAGAACACAATTTGCGAAGTACAGCTGATTATCAGCATGTTGACAGCATAAATTACGTGTGTCAGATACTTGCTAAGTACGTTATAATGGTCATGTCATGCTCCACTGAAGCTGTGTTAGTGATGTCCTTGCTGTCTGAATGACACCCATCTGTCTTGTGTCATTCAGAGTGACAGCTTTGGTGATAGGCTATTCACATTTCATAATCAGTGCATTGTCTCTTTCATGACAACCTAAGTCCCAGGAAAAATAGTGACAAGGGGCTCTAAAATCTCCACTACCCTTTCTTCCTTGAACATTACCTTCATCTTGTGATTTTCAGCCATTGAGTTAGGAGATTAAATCGTTTATTTTCTGGATTTGTAAATCATAGCAAAAGGAACAAACACGTCTACTTGCTTTCAAAGATTAAGATAATAATCAGTAAGTTTGAATTTTATGTGTAGGTCTATGGGTTTTGTGTAATTTCTAGTGTAAATAGCGATTGTCTCCTTAAGTAGCATTAACCAGTTGATCTGTGTACTGGAGACTTGTGTTTCTTTGAGAGAAGAACTGAATTCTTAAATGTCATTTAGACGATTTTCGGCTTTAGAATGGAAATGGTAAATGTGTGGGTAATGGGATCTGTGTTATAAGTTGTGCACACCCTACAAAAATAAAATAGTTTATTCTTGTAAATGGGAGAGCGTGGCAGTCCCAAAAGACGGCTTCGAATTTGAAGTGACCATATGCACTTCTGTAGAAGCTTACAACGCAGGCACAGAGAACGCAACCACGGCTCACTGTAGACCAACATTGGAAACCTCAAGTAAGACTTGAACCAGTGGACATTAAGCTGAGTAACTCAATTTAGATAATTCATAAACGTTCAGTGTGGTATTACATGAAGTATGGTTTTGTATAGTGCGACCTTTTTATGCTCACTGCTTTATAACAAACCATCGTTTTATTAATCGTATGTTTTTAATGCTGTTTACTCATTACGAGAAAACAATTCTGTCAAATAACCTTATTATTGATATTGATCTAATAATGCTGTAGGTTTAATTAATTAATTTATTTTTATTTTGGTGACAAGACTTAACTCACACGTGACTTACAGTGATTGTTTTCGAGAGAAATAAGTTTTGGTCCATTACCGGTTCAATACAATCCCAGCTCTGCTGGAAACAAACTCATGGCTACATTGCAATAACCAAAAGATTTCGTAAGAAAAATTATTTGATTAGACAGCCCTGTGTCGAGTACTTTACGAAATAATAGAAAAATAATTTGTAGTTTTGTGCACTGTCTGCTTGAGTGTGATAATGTAAAATAGTGATTTTTTTAAAATAAGTGCACTAAGCGGAGAATACTTTTTCACTTCTGTTGTTGTTGTCGCTGTTAGAGCTACAGGCGTCCATAACGAGATCAGTGTTTGTGTTCTAAAGTAGCCCTATGGCTTTGTAAGCGGAGGCTTTTAATTTTGTATTGAAGTATAAAAAAAATGGCTACGTTGTTGAACTGACAGCTTTTGAAATATTTTTATTTTCTAGTCCTTCCCTTATTTTCCTACCCCATTTGTCAAATGCAGAGAGTTTGGGTCCATTCACTATGACTGCAACATAGCATCAAATACAGAAGGCGGCCCCATAGTGTGACGTGGTTTCATGAACGTAGTCACCGAGACGTCAACTGCAGCCCACAGTGTCAACTAGGGCTCGCACTGTCGACTTCAATGAAGATGAAGGGGCACTTAACCTGTCTTACATGCATATACAATGCAAGGGTTGAGAGCAATTTACAAGCTATTCAACCTTATGGGCCATCATGAGTCACATAAGACCAGATAATAAAAAATATATGAAGAGAAGCCATCTTTCACATTTACTGACCTTGTGTCTGCAGTTGGCTGAGCATGTGGAGCCAACCTAGACATCTTGTGAGCAAAAACATGAAGTCAGACTCACCACTATCGACACCTTAATAAGCACTGAATAAACTGAACAAAGCCAAGATAACCTTCGTAATTAGTACACTTCAAGAACAGGCAACAGCTTTATTCTTGAAATATAGGTCTTGTATGTTCTAACATTGCTACAAAAATCACGAAGCAAATGTAGCAATTGTGAACTAAATTCAGCAACAAAACACTCTTTACGAATATAGGAGCGTTACTCTCACATATCTTTGGCAAAACAAGTCTTATTAAGCTACATTCACAAATTCCTACTCTCCTCTTAAAAATATTTCAACATGTTGCGATTAAGTTTAGTAGGCCGTAAAGATATGGATAAAACAATCCGCTTATTATAAGCTTTTGCACCAGTTTAAAGCTACTGTCGGTTTAACCCCAGGGAAATAATTGACGATGTCAGTTGGATGGTTAACTGATAGAGTTCCAGATCGGATTCTGGCTAGATAAAATATGATTCCGGTTATTCGTGTAGACTTTCAATTCTTGGCCCTAATTGGCCCATAACACATATATTTATTAATGTTCTATCACTGGCTATTGGCATGGGTTTTATGTACAGAATTTCATGAAAAATATAACGAATCATTCAGTAGTTGAATGACAAGAGAGGCAAACATTTATTTAGACGTAATAAGGGTTGAAGATTTCCGTCTTCTGGGTTGTTGCGCTGTGTAGTCTGGTCGATGTTAACCAACGTTTCAGAGGTCATACTGCCTCCGTCATCAGGGCGATGAATATCATCGACCAGACTACACAGCGCAACAACCCAGAAGACGGAAATCTTCATACTCACCGCTGTGAAAACCTAAAATCTTACATACGTAATAAGGTTTGTTCACACTCACATGATGTACTTCTTTCTGCTAAAAAATCAGGTAACACTGAAGTAATTGTGCAGAACTATAGTAGGAGAAGGTATTCGTTCTTCAAACTTGTACGTGGGGTGACTTCTCAGCAAGCTGGTATTTTAACAGCTTTCTGTTCAGTTTATCTCTGTCCTTTGTCTCTCACACACATACACACATTTACAGTAACATGAGAATGAAATACACAAGATGTCACTTTTTAATTTATTTCACAAGATAAGACACGTCCTGTCTCGTAGAGTGAATTGAAGTGTCGAAACAGCAGGGAATTTTATCGCTGGTATCCGTTTCTGTGACAAACGCTTCTGTTAAGTGCTATGTTTTTCAGCATTTTATGGTTTCATTAATGTAAAATACTGCAGAGACAGACTTTTCATTCTGATGGCGAGTTGATGGCGTCTTTCTTTCTCCCCATTGTTAGAAAAGGCGATCATCGCCACATACAACAGCGCTTTTGGATTCTGATAACGACCAGCACGAGAGAAATTTGTTAGTCACAAAGCCTATATTTTTTTGAGCTCGCTTTATTTTTATTTGTTTGAAGGAGCAGAATAGAGTAAATCATGTAATTTGAGTTTCAGTGTGGGACATGTAGCCTTAGAATAAGAATGAGAACCAGTGTACGTGTTGTTGTTTTGGACTATAGGCACAATTGATGGTCATAAAAAATTATGGTCTGCAGTAGAATTCAAGGTTTCATTGCTGTGATTACTACTACTACTAATAATATTAACAAAAATATTTTAACTACTTGTGTGTGTATAAAACCTGTTAAATAACGAGATTTATCGCCAAAATGATTTCAGTAAAAATAAAAATTTACCCAATAATTTTATCACCCCGTACATAATAGATCTTTCTTATTAAAGCTATTACAACCATGAAACTAGAATTTGACTAAACTAAACCTATAATGAAACCCGTATTTGTAGACTAAATCGAACTTCTCTTGTGAAAGTAAAGGAAACATTACTTATCCCTCTGTTAACACTCGCGTCGAAGTCTTGTGTCCATAAGAACTTCTTCGTTATAGAATTTATCGTATTAAGCATTTTATCTCTTCATGGAACACTATGTGTAGTGTACTGTTACATCAAGCCCTTGAGATACGAACCTAAATATTTTATTGCCGTATTAACACTCAACTAATGTGGATTTATGGTAACCTACAACATTATTTAGCCTACTGGAAAGGAAACAGTAAAGAGATTTGAGCATCTCTGTCAAGGATAATAGATGTCTATTAAGGACTATAACTGACGACAGCAGTTGTGTAGTTTATTCGACATATTACCATCGTAAACATTATGAAAGGAATACGTTGAACTGCACTAAGGCTTGCTGATCGAGAGGCAAATGGCTGCAACTTACCGTTATGTACACACAAAAAGTACTCCTAATTAAAGAATGTTAAGTGAATGCACAGACTTATTTGCTATCCATTGGAAGATGATAGGAGCAAATGTTGAAAGGCCTCGTTAAGAAATCCAGTGGTATTTGGAGGCGAGGTAAAATAATTCGACTGGGCTAACTTGTATTCTGCTACCCAGTCCTCTACAAAACTTTTCAGTTTGCTTAAAACAATTCCGATATTTCAAATTTTAAGTAGTTATATGTTGAACGCGGAAGTATAGAACACTGAACACATTTATTCCCAATAGGTTATATTATTTGATTTCGTGGCCAGTATCTCAGAGTACATAGCGTCTAATGATAGACGATTAATAAATAATGAATTGTAAAGGATATGGAAGGAGGCTTTCGTAGCCTAATGTGTAGCACTGTCTCGGAATTTGTCTGGAAATACTGAGGAAATCCACGAAAAACATCAGGAAGAATAGCAGATATCCGGATCAAGATGTGAAGCAGAGACCTTCCTGATAGGAGTGCTAACCACTTAGTCGCGCTATTCGGTGGGTAGTTTATGAACCGGTACGCCAAATTTTATAATTCATGAAATGCCAACATAGACTTACGTCCTCTCATTTGTTTACAAGAGTAAATAAATGTGAATGTGCTTTAGTGAGTAAATGGACCATGTCCAACAAAATGTTGAGCACTTTTCTATGCCATTTCTGAGTTGGTTCTTGTCTGAAGTTTTAACTTTAGCTAATGTAGCGGAAGACTTGCGATGGTGGAGATTATATGAGAGACAAGCAGCGCCACACGTAGTGAAATGGGAAGCTGCAGGTGGAACATTCCGTCTTGTTGATGTTCTAATTGCCATGTTCCTTTTTGCAGTCCTGCACCTTATCTGTCTCGTGGGATAATAATTACCTCGCCAATTCACGTGACCATAGTCTAGGCGCCTGGTCGTATCTTCTGGGCAGCCATTCATCAAGAGGGTAGGTAGCCATCTGTTTCGTTGGTCACCTCCCATGTACGCTCTGCGTCCTAAAAAACTAGACTTCAACGAAAGTAGTTGGCTGCTCTCTGGTGAAGCACAGAGGAGTTGAAAGGTGTCCACGTAGAAAAGGGAAAGTTCACAACATATCGGTATTATCACTGCAGTGGGAGATGGCGTTCTGACTTGTGACATTGAATAGCATTGACAGTTCTTACCAACATTTCGGAGGAACATACTGCCTCAGTTTTGAAGAAAAAACGGGTTCTGTACGGGCTAAGGTGTCTGGGCCATAATCCATAAGACCATAATCTAAACTGAGAGTATTTGAGAACCGGCTGCTGTAGAAAATTGTACCTAAGGGATAGGAGGATGAGGACAATTACGAAATTAGGAGTCTCGCCAGGGACTGATAGTGTTCCTCTCTAACGTTAATGAATTTGACTGAGACCATGCGGTGCAACATCCCAGAAGACATCTTTATGATAATGAATCATTGGATTTCATAGAAGGTGGAGATTCTCTGATCAGCTAAGCGACTAATAGTTTCTCAAGAAGGACTTTGTTAAATCGAACCAGTTGATATGGCTGGTCTGTTAAAATATTCTCTGTTTACTTTGTCGGTTGTAGGCTTTAATTCCTTCTCGATTTATTCCTCTGAAAATGTCTAGGACGCAGTCCCGATAAAACTGGTAAAAGAGCTATTAAGTGTGGGCAGAGTTTACGACCCACGATGTCGTGTATTTGCGAGTTTTAAAAAAGCTTGTAACTTGAACATACAATCTCCCTATAAGCTTTCGTGTTGCTGTTCTAAGTTCATGGATTACATTGCCTTTTTATGCTGCGTATAATCAATCAATTAATATTACTTTTATTAACTTCTGTTCCTTGTCAAAAAAGAAAACAGACGACTGCTGTTTCTGGTGTAAACATGGAAGAATCAGTGGTTAAGTTAACATTTCGAACAACTGTTATAAAACAATGTGAAGGTTATAAATCAAGTATCCTTGAAAGCGATGACGAAATGTGTGTGTATTCGCGTCAGCTAAACAAGGCGTAGTCGCTGCTTGACGACACAACACGTTTGTGTGAGGTTTGTCATCTCGTTTCCATGTGGGCTGAGTTCAAACTCTTCAGGACATGATCACGTCCTCACGACTCCCTGTCTCAGGCTGCATCTCTCTCAGCTTTACAGGTTTGGCTCCAAAGTTTCCATTCGTAAGGAGCGAACAAATTCTCTGTGGCTTTGATTCTTCCTCTTTCTCTCTCTTTCTGTCTCGAGTTTTGTTTCCTTTCTTGTCTATTTTGTTTCATCCTGTTTCGTAATATAGTTTTCTGGATCTCTTCCCATGAGACGTGGCCTAAATGCTGCACCATCTTGATGAACAGGACAAAACGTCATGATACGAATGTATTTTACTTACAAGTGTAAATACAAGCGTATCGTTACACAGCGGAGTCCCGATTACTGACCTTCGGTTTACCGACATTCACATTTATCCGAAGTTCCGTGCCGGAACGCTCCATTTTATCAACGGTCTGCATGCAGCTTTTACTAATTCGTTTAAAAAAATAAATTCTTTACTTTACAAATTCGTATTATGTTAAACACTACTTTTTTAAGAGAGATTTTCTCATTTGACCCCGTATTGTATTTTCTTCGTAATTTGATATTTAACCTTGTACTTTTAGTTAATCTTCTGCATTATCCGACCATCCTTCGGTCCTGTTAAGGTCTGTTAATCGGGATTCTACTTTAATACTTAGGTATAAAGTTGTTCACAATAAATTGCAGAAACAATTATAAATATTTTAATTTTTCCTTTGTTTTGTAACGTTCCTACCCCATTAATGACCATTTGTTAAGTCGTAAGAACATTTTGTACCTCGGAAATTTCTGACTTATAGGCTTAATTGTAGGTTTGATGTAAGGTCGTGTGATTTCTTAAATGCTTTCAGTGGAACTCAACGGCTGAGTATTTTCCAGTTAATTTCTCTGACTGAAAAGAACAATCTCTGCTCTCTCTTTCACGTCTCACTGGATCTTTCACTATGACCAGGAGTTGTTATTCAATTAAACCAGTCTTTTTTAATTTATATTCTTGTCTTCTAATTGCCTATACTAAATTACAGAAGACTAAATGTAAAGGTAAAGTTTTTCCTGGTATTGATTGATCACTCGGCCAAGAGTTAAGATCTGTCTTGACATATCCGTCTGCTTTGCCCCCTCGGACAGAATCCCAATACCAATTAGATTTATTATTTAAAATAAGAAATTGATTGTATAACAACGTGACAAATTCCAAGAACAATTCAAAATGGAAGCGTGTGATAGATGACAGCGAAATATGATAGTTATTAATAATACATGAAATATTTCATTGAATTTTGTAATTATTATAGATTATTAATGTTTATTTTTTATTTCGAAACTCTACTCTTTTAAAAGTCGACAGAAAACAAATTACCGCTTGGAATGTGTTTACCATAATAGTCACAAAAAATAAAATGCAACACAACAGGAAGTTGTAGCAGGACTAGTTAATACTTTGTCCCGCAATTAAGAAGAAACTCTCATCAAAGTGACTTGAAATGCTTGAACAACCTACAGGTACTTAAAGCAGTGATCAGTCATGAATAAATAAATACGTTCAAACCTGAACAGAGATGCATAGTCTACAAGAAGTACAGTATGCAGCACGATGCAAGTCTTGATGATTACTACATCGCCTTAAACTTAGATGTTTAGTACTTACATTCTGTGCCTTCGATTTTAAGTTTGTGTACTTCTTTCCTATTTTGCTTTAGAATGAAGTATTAATACGTTGTGCGGTGTGTATACACTTTATGAAGTTATAGGCTTATAACCCTTTAAAACCCAAAGTTTATTTAAACAATATTTAAAATGTTGGTACTTATTTGAAAGAAAACAAGTCTCCAATGCAAAGACTAATTGCTTAATGCTTTTTATGGTAATATTCGCTATTCATTCTGGAAATTACACGAAACTCGTAATATAGACTGTGCAAATTGCAGAATTGTTGACTGTTAAAGTAGTTGGTACATATAATTTAGCACTGTCCTTTAAATAGAGGAACTGGAAATATACAAGGAAATAATATGATTAAGATCGTACTTAAAGGAAATTATTTGCTGAAAAATTAAATTAGCATAGTCAAGTGTTTTGTGATGAAATCCTAGCAATTACTTCAACGAAAAGAAAGTTTTTTTTAAATTTTTCACTACGTTTCTGATGCCCCAGAAATAAAGACACTGCTTTATAAAGAATAATGAGTCTGATTAATAAAATGACGTGTTAGGGTAAATGTGGATGAAATGATAATACGTTATCCTAAAATCTTCCTTCTTTAATCAGACTGCGCGAAAACCTTGCAGAGTGGAGACAGTCGAGAATAGTAGGCAAAACGTCACCGTTTGTAACTAGAATTTTAAGGTTTACTTTGGACAGCACTGTTATGTTCATAGCCTGAAGATACAGACTAAAGATTAATTTACTGAACAAACCTACACACACATATACACACATTTGCTGTATGTCGAGTTTAGGTGAAAGAGAATTTACAACGTGAAAATTACCGGTTGCAACTTGGCTACCCTGTTCCAGCTTTACGTTTCAAAATAATGAAAAGAATCGAGAGTAGAAATACCGAATAAAAAAAGTAGAAAAAGGAATCAAAGGAAGATGTTGGTCGTGTGTGAGGGAGAGGTAGTTACATGAACGAGTTAGGTGGGTGGAATGGCGCAGGGCGAAGGATCGTGATTTACGTCCTCAAAGCAACATGGACCGCAGAAGAAGACTGTTGAAGCTGCTTACCACATGTACGAACAAGATGGATACCGGTCGTTTCTCTCCTTTTATCCAGACGTTGAAAAAGAGATGACAGTTCTTGTATATCCCTCCTTATAACATGTCTTCAAGAATAAATGCAGACTGTACGTCATGAATCTGGCAGTGTATAAAAGAGAATCTTAAATACACCGCACCTTTAATATATTTAAACAGTTCAACTTACTGAATATATGATCATTAACAATTCTGGCAGAGCTTCATCTTTTTTGCGAGGACCCCCGTGGTCGGATTCCGTCGAAGACGACTGCAATGTGGAGTGCCGAGTTGTATACGTGTGCTGTATAAATGCAGGTACGTTACATACACGCAAAACCTGACTACGTTGCCAGTAGCTCAGACTAAATAGAGTCGAATGATGTGATCATTCATGAATGAAGGATTTTAAAGGGTGTGGAAGGAAGCGACACGGTCTAATTTCAGGTATGCTATTATCCCGGTGTTTGCCTGGAGAAACTGAGAAAAAACATGAAAAACCTCAGGGCCGAGATTTGAGCCCAGGTCGTCCCGACTACGTAGCAGAAGTATTAACCACTCAACTAAGACGTTAGTTGGAGTAAGGGCTATGAAAAGCGTGAAGTACACATATTTTCCAAATTTGATCTTTACGCCTTTAAATATCTCACTCAACTCGATGTTAATTTACTGCATACATAAATATGTTAAAAGAGCGATAACATATTCTCGTAATTTCGTTAAATATTGACAAATTGAATTTGAAATAAAATTTATCGATCTTAATGACAAAGCCGCTTGTGAGAGCATGAAAGCTATTGTATTCCAGTTTCACGTGAACTAGATGTTATATTACAGGTTATACCGTTAATCTTTAGACTGGATCCGGCAGCTGACATAGCACTTTTCTCGCATGGAACCGCCGCGGTAGCCGATTATTCATAGCCCGCTTTCCGCTGTAGCTTTTAACTTTCCTTATTTTATAGGAGAGTCTCGAAGTAACGGGACTAGCATAGAAATTTCATACCCAATACTTTCTTGAAGGTTTTCCAAAGAGTGCGAATTTTTTACATACACATTTTAGACTGCTCTACAAATACAAATCACAAGTATTTAAATCGGGTGATCGCGAAGGCCACAATCCTCGACTTATAACTCGTTCGCCGAACACTTAATGTAATGCAGACATATAATTGTTAGCAGTGGGTGCTATTGCATTATCTTGCATAAATTTTCCTTGTGATTTTTCCCCAGCAGTCACATGATCGAAGAAGGTGAGAGATTCAATCCCATATAACGTTTAGAATTTATTGATTAAAAATAACACGGGCCTAATTATCCTCCGTGCACTAATTGCACACCAAATTTTAACTTTTAAATCGTGCAATGACACTTCATGAACAGCATGAGGATTTTCTGTGCTGGAGCATCTGTAATTTTGGTTGGTAACTTAACCACTTATAGTGAATGTCAGAATGAAACGAAGGTTCTGGGACAAGAACTCCATTGAATATCGATTTATGAAACAACCTGCAGATTTGAATTCTTGCTTCGCAATTTGAAGACAATTTGCGGCCATATTCTTGCAAGGGCGTAACTTTAACAGCGTTGTATTAGTTTTAAGCTGTACTTTTTTCCAATTCAACCTGAATAGCGAAAAGACGAAATGACTTCTTCGGGCTTGCTTCTAATAATTTCTGTTCATTTTCGAACTCACAACACTGCGAAATGTACGTCTACATATCTCAAGGACAACTAGCAAGGCTAAACACTCAGCGCTATCGAGAAATGCCAGCAATCATCGAGTGACAGTTGGACGAACAGTTTTCTAGCCGGCCGATCTAACGACAATTGGGAATCCATCTTGATCGATGCAAACAAAAGTTGAATTCGTAATGCAGACGTACACACCTTTGGAGTTTCGAAGTAGAAATTCTGATCTCCAAATGTAGCTGTGGCAAATTCGATACAAATCAAGGCAGCAATCAAGCACGTGGAGAGTCAAGGCAATTTTCACAAATAGCCCCTCTCATAGAACAAGGTAAGGACTTGTAGCTACTTCGGCTCGGACCACCATAACAACTTGCTACCTGTATTAGCCTAATACCGTTATCACGTCCCGGCCAGTCTTTAACCATTGAAACAGAATGGTTACTATATGTACCAGCTGCTATAACAGTCAGTAACACTGCTTTTTTTCTTTTTGGATTTGTTTGACTTTCAGGGTAAATTGGTAATATTTCCTTAAAAAGCATAAAGAAATTTTATTAAATGCTATTTAGATGATTTTCTGCTTTGAAAGGTTAACCTTGGAGTACTGAAGAGATTTTGATTGAAATTAGTATTTTAGGATTGCACTGAAATTAACCTATTATTATAGTCACCTTGGTTAATTTCGTTTCATTGTGCGAAGCTACCAGGGTTTCTTTCTGCAGATGAATGAATCTAATGACGCACATCCATCCCGATCAGCGGTTATCAACCCGCGGCCCACCATTGTGTTTTGTGTGGCCCTCATATATTTCTGTAATATTGAGTGTCATTCTGTACAGTGGTAAAATATTTTCCGCCTAAGTTAAATGTCTAATTTTAAGAGAATAGTTAATAATATTAGACACATTTCTTTAAAATTAGTCGATACGCTACTGTGCAAAAATGTCTACAACAAATTAGTTGCATTTTTAATAAATTGTCACGAACACAGTCGTCATTTGTAACCTGGCCATCTGTGGGTCGATCAGAACGGGTGCAATGTGTAGGGAATCCCTGATCTGGAGTAGAAATGCTTAGAGCTTTGTTTCCACGCCCTCCATTAATAAATTTTTATTGCCTGAATTTAATGCACAACGCAGCACAGCGTTAGCAGCCAAAACTATCACCAAATTGCATGCTTCAAGGCCACTTAAGGACTTAATCCTCCTTTACGTCGCGACGCCTAAGACAGCAGTACCGAGGTGCTAGTTTTGCTACGCTGCGAGTTCTGAGCTGTCTTCACTTACCTGGGTCTCGCTATTCGTTTCGTAACCTTGTACGATTTTGCTGTGGCTTTGAAGCATAGAATTTGGTGTAGGACTCTTTTGTTTCAACAGAGTTTCATTGAACGTCGCTCGCTAGTTCAGATAAAGGGTTGCCCCTAGCATCAAACATCGAAGACTTTTAAGGAACGTGTGTTTGCGCAGGATATTTGCGCACGTGATAAGTCATTTTGAAAGGACGATTTAAATGTGGACTAAGAGACGCGTAGTAACACCTGGTATTGGATATTCGGACCCGAAACGTTGCAGAGGATATGCAGTCGCTGGGGACAATAAAATATACAGAGCTCCGATACAGTCAATTAAGGAAAAGTTGTGGAGCCGGGAGAGTTGTAAATTGAATCGCTCTACGAGATTAGCTTTTGCCCGTTCCCCACACAACTTGCCTGTTAATATAAATCATTGATGTTCTCTGTCTCTTTCTTAGCCCCCTGAATAATAGGCACATCAGATGAAATACCTGATATTTTTGCTGGCATTCACGGCATTACATTTGTCTTTCAGCAGTGTTGTTCAAGGAAACACCCTGCATTACATGTTCGCACTTTCACTTTGCAAGACTTTAAACAGGTCTATGCCTAATGAATAATGATTCATCGTCTGGCAGAGCTTTCAGGAAATGTACTGAAGCGCCTAACAAGGCCAACAGTTCTTCTGCATTCGTTAAAGCAACGTCAGCTGCTTTGAAAACGTTCTTTCCATCGCAGAAGTTGCTTCATTGCACATCTGTTTATACCTGTAAATATGGCTGCGGTTTTCCTGGAACAGAAACAGTAAACGAAAACTTAACAAATGGAAGGAACTTGAATCAATGTTTCCGTTACTGATTTATGATACTTTCTTCTTTTTTGAGTGAACATACAATGTGCTTGTTAACCGTTATGTCCTTGTGTCTGAGCCTCCTCCAATAGCTTTCGACCAAACGATGTATTTTATGAATTTGGTACATGAAACATGCCATTAAAGAACACCAAATTTTGTGTTCTTTAATCTCCTATTGGTATTATATGGCAGTACTATGGACTTGTGAGATGTAAATGTCACAGCCAGGGTACAAAATTTGGTATCTCTTGCTCCCCGTTTGTCTTAAGGGGGTCCTCGAAAATATTTTACGATTCTACGTAAGCACATAACAAGGAGTTCTCTCTGAGTTTACTCGTATATTTGTTGGTTTATTTATAGCCTTTTGTGAACCCTTTTCGAATTTAAAAGCGTCTCTACAAAGCTTATCAAATATTTATTTCATTTATGTTTTATTAAAATATCACAGTGACTGCGGATCTAATTCGTGGGTTTTGACTGCATGGGTACTATGATCGTTGGTCGAATCCCAATCAAGTTATGCATGCTTGTCATGTTCATGCAGAGGTCTTGCAATGGGACTTCCCCTCGTCCAAGACGTCTTTCCAAATGTTGAAAAAAAACTTTCAAAACTTCACGTATGGAGGCGGATAAGAATCTCAAAAGATAACTGTTGAGCCAGGTTATGAGGGGGTTGGTTGGTATGGGAAGACAACACAATTTTAGGTAGTAATATTTTGAAGCTAAAATTGTTTGAAGATATTACCATGTCTTAACTATAAACCTCTACGGTGGGTAGGAGGTACTTCTTAGAGAGAATAAGAGCGGCTGCAGAGTGAAGCTGCTGATGGCTCACCTGGTTGTGCTGCCTCAAAATGTTCTATTCTTTTTACTTAATTAGTCATCCTGAGCGAGACTGTCGAATATTCGAGTCGCTTTATGGAACTCAAACAGGAGTCTTGAGATTAATTATTAATTATTCAAGACATAAACATTCCATATAGTTAAGAAGGTGTTGAATTTTCGATAGTCATTGCATGAATCTTTCCCAAACGAAATTATGAGACTTTTGAATGTGAATGTGATTTGGAAAATGAACTTGGAGACACGCCATCTTATAAGAAACAAACAAGGATGCTTACAGATACGAGGCCTTCCTTTTTGATATTTAAATGAATGTCGATTTAACTAAAAATGTTGCTGAATGTTCTTAATTTCTGTAATGAAATTTAGACTGCAAGCACTCTTACAGAAACCTGGCAGCTCACTCCTGCTAACAACGCATCATTCACTTCATGGAATCTGTTTTTATCTTGAGCTAACACGTAAAACTGTGTACAGTGCATAGTATGTAATTTATGTCACTGAAAACATCCTGTCAAATGAAATTCACTTTTGATCAATATTTTGTTTCTAAAGTTGTCCCTGTCTCAATTAAAGTTTGTTCAAGTCGACTGAATTGGATAGAAAAATAAAATATTTTATGTTCATTTTACGTCGTACATGACCCTCGATATACAACTCAATCCAATTTTATGTTTATGTCACACAAAGATACCAACCAACGCCCAATTAATTAGTTTTAAGATTTATACAAGTTTTTTTTTGTAGTAGAGTGACGTAATTTCAAAAAAACGATTCCTGTGCTGCCTCTGTCTCTTTTCTTTTGGATCGAGCCTGTTTCGAATAACTCTATGTGTCTCTATCCGGTTTTATATATGCAGACAACGTTATTTTCATTAACCCTTCTGCTCCAGTATTTAAATTTCTGTGTCACCTAGATTTTTATTTGCCTCATTCTGCCACTTAGCTACGATAGAGTTCGCTGCATAGTAATTTATATACATAATATATATTATACATATAATGATTATAATTATACAATAATATATATCTTTATGTATATAATTTATATATACAGGGGCAAAGAGATTTTCCTTCGGCCACTTACCCCACCTAGTGTAGAGGTTACAAATGAGTAGGAGCTATAAAATCTCCCCCCCAAGCGCCTACATGGCGTACAATGGGACGGCTTTACTTACTTTACTTTATATATTCGTAAAACATCCAAATTTTATTGAAAACGCTGGAGTAATCGCGCAGGGGCCAAACATTCCAATGCTTGTTTACTGTCTGCAATTGCATCCTCTGGATGTAAGGTAAATATAGTCAAGTTATAATTGCACTTTGTAACCCTCTAGCAATATTGTAATTTAAATAATTAATTTATAATTATTGTTACTTGTGATAATAATTAATTTGGTGTCATGGAACTACTATATGTTGAGTACTACTATCACTTTCTTTGTGAGTGGTGTTCGATTATTTTATTTTGGTACGAAGCCACTATATAATAATATTTAATAATAGGGGAGAGTAGATAAACATGACACATACTTCACGTATTAAAAAAATCAGTAATAGTGGGGGAAAAATGAAACTCAGAAATTTACAGTAATTTATACTCTAGGGAGTTTCTACAAAATCAAAGTCGAAGTTTGTATGATGTCTTATATCCACCTTTGTTAGGGCTATAAAATTAAACACCTGTTTCCTCACTGGCTGGTAGCTAGGTTGAATCTTGTTTTAAACGCTAAAATAGTTTTGCTTCGTCCAAGGAGATGTGTACATCGTCGATCCAAAATCAAAATTGGAGTTCTGCAAGAATATTTCAGAAAAGAAAATAACATAATTGTCAAACAATAAAATAGTTGCATCATGACAATTTCTGTTTAACTAGCAATTAGATGTATTTCCCGCTGGTTAAGCAAAAATTACCATAGAACAAGTGTTTAATTGACAACCAAAAAGACCTTTGCCTCTCCGGAATAACTATTTTTTTTACAGATTCGCAAATTTAATTTTGTGTAGACTATATGACGAATATATTTTTAAATCCGAAAGAAAATCAAAAGGCAACTTCCACAATAGTAACATTTTTAAGTCAGGAAGATTTTCTTTTAAACTTAGCAGAAAAGGATAAAGCACCCATGTATACTGGCCGGTAAATAAAATTTTCAATAACAGCGATAATTTAATCGTGAAAAGCACCTATCTTAGTTACAATTTTATAACTGTGTAAAATTTAATGAGTGTAAGACAAAATAGAGAAGATATGTACTTATTATATTGAGTAAGTCTTATTTTGTCACTTTAAAATCCAGCGTCGTAGAGGGTGTTCAAATTAACTATAAGGTTTGAGGCACCGTCCAATACTTTCTATTTATTCTTAAAGTACGTATTAAGAAGTTGATTTATGAGAACCTTACGAGCTGTAACTTTCTTCTTATCTTAGTATAAATAAAGTAGATGAATTTGTAATATTATAGGAGAAGAAATGTGATAAATTTTACCCACAAATATGTGATTTGTTCTATGAATGAAAGAGTAAAATATTATATACTTTATGACGTATGTTATATACATGACGTAGTATATATAGTATTGTCATGGAATTTATAAAGTCAGATCAGAAGACGAATTTCAATGTCCTCTAATCCACTTATTAAAATTGGCAAACCAGATTACTGATATTTAGTAAGAGCTTGGGAGTCACTGTATAGCAAAATAAATGTGTAGGAGATTACTTGTAAATTTACTTCAATAAAAGTAAGTTTTTAATTGCACTGAAGATAAATGTAACACATCTAGGCCTACCAAATGACAGAGTGCTTTATGTGTGCTTTTTTCTTAACACATTATTTCGGTTGTGTTATTATAATAATTATTTATTTTACTATTTAAAGTAGTTTGTCCCGCTACGTGCCATACAGGCGCTTGGGGTGAGTGGAGGTGTAGCTCCTCTCTTTCTTGACCACGGCACTAGATAGGGGTGAGTGGTCAGCATCACGCCCCGGCCGGCTTTACCCCCGGGAAAGGACCCCGGTACCCATTGTAGAGGAGGCTGGGTGGGCCCCAGAGCCGGTCTGGACGCAGAGGCTAGAGGAAAAATTCTCTGCCCCCGTCGGGGATCGAACCCCGGTCGTCCAACCCGTAGCTAGTCACTATACTGGCTGAGCTATCCCGGCTCATTATTTTGCTATTTAATTAATTAAATAGGAGCAATACATATATGCCTGTTTATGTACGAACAAAACAACAACATACAAATATAAGATAATAAGACTAAATTTATAACACAAAAAAAGTGTGTAACTAATCAGTAAATAAAAAATAAATAATTCTGAAGTAACTTTAATGTATTTTAATGTGACGAAAAGTGGAGCACTGTATAGGTTCAGTAAGATAAGAATGACACGAAGATGACATAACATATGTCGAAACAAAAAACTGTTCTTTGAAATGAAGTTGTGTAGATGGAACTAATAATGAGCAAATTATACGGATAACCCCAGTCGAGATGACAGCCACACAAATCTATGTTGTTAAACCGCTCTTAACAGGATTTAGAGCTTCGTAATTGGAATATGTTCTATATTAACATGGTGAGTTTAACATTGGTGTCCCAAATAGCTTAGAAGTATTGTGACAGGGTGCATATTTCAAAGGCAATTATAGTCCTATGCTACCAAACATCTAGATTTCGCTACTCGCTCAGTCACCACTATTAATAAAACTTAGGAAGACGCTTATTAATCTTGTCTGTTTGATGTATCTCTTTGTATGCTCTTAGCTGAGTTCTTGAAATGCGCTTCCTCCGACACTAATCCACCGAACAACAAGCAGTTTTGTTTCTTTCCGTGTTCACCTGTTCTGAAGAATCTATTGGTTCCCCACGTTCCTTTCAATTAAAGGAATTAGGTCCACCGCGAAGGGGGAGGAGAAAGGGGGTAGAAAGGAAATAGTAACAATAACTATAGGAGCAAGATACTAAACATAAAGATAAATGAGCATTGCTACCAAATAGAATGGATTAGAAACAACGTTATTATGTAGTAAGCCAATAACTTGCCACAACATTATTATGCTGAACTTATTAATTCTGAACGTTTTGTCAAGGTCGCATTTTATAGCTCATATCTGTAGACTGACACTTTCATTATAAGGTACCCACATTCCTGGGTTCAGCTGTCAGCAGTACAGCCAACTCCTGAAGAAACACCCATCTGAAATATATAATTTAATTTCAAAAAGCCATAACCTAAAAGACAGACTACAAATGATGGGCCCCAGGCAAAGCAGGAGTTTCCCCATTAACACTGGCATGTAAGAAATATGGGATTAAACCACTAGTATTTTTAACAGTCCATTAATTAAAGATGTTTGGCTCGGTTATATATTCAGTCCCGCGGACTTCTGTTTTATTTGGAAGTCACGGCATTACTTTATGGCTGTCTCTTTCGCTACTTTTTGCGGTTTCGAACTTTTAGTGTTATAAAATTTATCATTTTCTTCTGTGAACAACTGAAAAAATTACATTGTCCTTTTCTGCCCATTTACGAATTACACGGAGCAGAGTCTATTCTTGAGAAGCTGATAGTCGGTCAGATTGGCAACAAAATTCCCATCTAATACAGATCCCAATTACCATTTTTACATGAACCGACAGACTGGTTCTGGGGCCCACCCAGCCTCCTATCTAATGGGTACCGGGGTCCTTTCCTAGAGGTAAAGCGCGGACGGAGCGTGATGCTGACCACTCACCCCCATGTAGTGACGAGGTCAAGAATTAGTAGGAGCTATAAACTCCTCTCCCCCAAGCGCCTACATGGCGTATAGTGGGACAGCTTTACTTTTTACTTTTACAGACAGAAATTATCACACGTGTCACCAAAGGGGGCTTAGACGGCAGATTTGTAAATGTGACATTGTCGGTCACCGTGGGTTTCGTTCTATGTGTACGGGACCAGATAAACTTTCATCTTGACACATAAATAAGGTGAGGTCTTTGCTTTCTTTCTATGCAATTTAACAAATTGCACACGACAAAAGATAAACATCGAACTCTGAAGCACTTGAATTTATTTATGGGCAGTGATTTACACGAATTGATTATAGTTCTTGTGGGAATAAGTGTTATATTTATGTGGCATGTTTCAGTGTATTTCCTTATAATTTGGAATTATAAAATATTGGACTCAAACATTCATTAGAATCGAGATTCTTTTGACTACCTTCCACCTTCCTTCTAGCCCACCTACAATCTATCTTCACCTGCCAACAAATTCAGCGCCACATCCTACTTGTCACTATTGCAGAAATGTACAGTGAAACAGTATCTTAACTCTCCTATTTTTAGGCCGTGAGGTGTTTGGAATATGGCGGTCAGCTTGTGGGATTTCAGTCATACGATGCTTCTCCATTGTCCTTGCGGTGCCCAGATTATATAAACGAATAACTGCGAGGATCTGAAGAGATGTGTTTGTTGCTGCCTGTCATCGTTATTAATAGTATTCACTGTTCAACTCGGTTCCAACAACATGCAAACTTCCTCGTCTCACTCTTATATCAGTTAAAACTACTAACAAGTGACTACCATGATTTTAACATGAATGTCATCTGGGATGAGTCAACACTCTGATGATGGAGGTAGCAAGCACCTCCGAAATTTCATTCACCATGACTTTATTTATGTTCTGCTTGTTTGTTGCATTATTCTTCTGTTTTGTTCTGATTATATTCATCCTCCTTCTTCATTTTTTCATCATCATCCTCTTTCATCTTTACTCCTTCCCGATTGTGTTAATTTAATATTAATCTGTTGCATTAAAGGAACTGTTTGTTCATTTCATTAAAAAAACAAACAAATGCGTATATCTCTTCTTGTTGATGGTTACAAATACTGTTATACTGTTTAACGATGCCAACTCACTTAATTCATGACTGTTAGCATGATTATGTAGATTTATCTGGAACGGACTCGAAAGGAGAAGGAAGCGGTTGAGATCTCCTGTTCAATGCTGGGAATTGAGAGAAATCAAAGTGAAAAGCACTCAACAGCAGCAGGCAGAAATTAAATTATAATCCAATAGGCACACATCAGGGGCGATTATTGTTTAATTCTGTCCTGGATTACACTGATTCCATGCTTCATGTTTTATTAAAATAATCGTCTGCTTTGTTGTGGGTGGTTTTCCCCACTCGTTCCTTCTTATTCATTTTCTATTTTGTGTCTTAGAGCCTAAAGTGTAGTCTGTCACATCTTCCGCTGTAATAATCGAAATATTTGACTAAACTTCAACAATTTCTTGCTCTTTTCAGAACAGTCTGCATTTTCTTTTCTAATTTGGAGGTATTCCACTCTACCGCATGAAACAGTCCTGCAGTATAAATAGCCTATCCAACGGAACATCCATCGTCGCCCATTGCTCTACCGTTAACGAACATCTCTACACTATGCCCATCCCGCGCTGTGAAGCTGTAAACACGCCATTCCATCTTGGCTACAGCGTGGTGAAGGTAGCACTATATACCTTACAACAGCAAGACCGCTCCAGCCAGCGAGTCGTAAAAGTCATCCCACGTGAGCATTAATCCTAATTAAGGAGAGAAACTGGCGTGGTGATCGTGTGTTTATAACCCTCCCTCTGCCCTCCCCCTTCTTCCGAAATCCACCGTTCTCAAACTCAATCCGACAGCATCGTCTGTGAGGTCCAATCACTCGGCCAACCCCAAACCAGCATCTTAACTTCGGCAAGGCACTCGACACCACAAGGATTTGTGCCTGTATCCAACAATGTTCAAGAATGAGGTATAGAAGAATAATTACTGTACATTGTTTGACAAAGATTTTTCTGAATCAGATACATAATTGCCAGTAAAATTCCATGTTGTCTATTGTCTGATGTAGGCCTATGGCTGACATAAATTTTCGGAAGTTGAACATACTCACGTCTTCTTGGTGACTTGTTGTCATACTGAAATTTAAATTTAATGTTGTAGGGGCCTCCCCAGTAGACTGATTCAAAAGATCTCGGGTTCCATCGTTTTCCAACTATTCTTAAAATAAACGATTTGGGGCGAACATTTGTTTCGTTACAGTTTGCTTAAAACAGGTGAGCCTGGCGAACGGTCATTTGACAAGGACGAATGGGTTAATTATTCGACCTAACTTTGGAAGGAAGGTTGAAGGCCGTAGAACCTTTAATTTGTTGGTCCTTTGTCCAAGGTCTTCAGTCCTACTTCGAAGTCACTGGTCCTAGGTGCCTGATCCTAAAGAATTTAATTACGCATAAGGTCGTTAGCACTTTGCAGAACTGTCAAGGCGCTTAGCGACGCGAATAGATGCGTGACAAACAGCCTGAGTATGCCACTATTCGTGCGTCCAACGTTGTAGGTCCTGGGACCAAAGTCATTGCACCTAGGCCAAGGCCATTCACACAGATCCTTATTTTGTCATACTTTTATAACAAACGGAACAATTGAACGAAATTTAGACGATTTCCCGGTATCCACTCGTGAATGCTCTTTTACAGGCAGAAATATAAGTATTTTGACCAAGAAACACTACCTTTGCCTTTTACCAAAGAAACCAACAGCAGAATTGTCTTTCGGGGTGTTTGGCTCTTGTATACCTGGAGACTCCGTAATCGGTTTCAATGTCACCTCCGCGCGTAGAAACGCGTCGAAATATCGACAAATTTGAGCAAAATTCCCAAAATCAAATTCGTGAAAATCCCTTCTGTAGTACTCAAATTGTTTGTTACATTTGACACAAAAAAGGACCCACAGACAGGAATGGCAAAGCTAACAGGATTGTTTTTGTATCTTTGTTGCGAACGCCAAAAAATCTGGGTAGATATTTGATAACTGTGGATCGTCCTAATAAAATCTCCTAACTGGACAGCTTACACCACTGCTTCCCAAACCTTTTCCTTCATTACCCAAAACCGCTTATCACAAAGTCCTTTTTACCCACTGTAGGTAAACACTAACTGTACAGAAAACATATATGAGAAGTAAAAATTATGACTTGAATATTCATTATAATATTTTAAATAAATTAAAAATAATATAATGAAGATTACCTTTTCCAATTGTGTACGGTACGATTTATAAACACAGCCAGCGGGATACGTACCTCACACCCCCATAGCTAGCAACACACTGCACTTAAACTTTAGACTAGGCAACTAGACTCACTAACTTTAGTTTAGGGGGTCTGTACTTGTAGACGTATTTTTTTTTAATTCTCCACGTGCATGGGAGCGCGGCAAAAATGATTGAATCTAATAACAAGCTCATGGCGTATTTATTAAATAGCAAATAAATACTTGTTAGACTGTTTTAGAGTATCGGTGCACAATGACTGATCGCTTTCTTCAGAGTACTTCTTCTACACTTTCACGGTAAATTTTAATGTGTTGTTATAAAAAAAAATCATTTTTACCCTTTTTTGGGTAATTTATCCAGGTTTGGGAAGCACCGACTTACACGATAGCTATTTCTCCTTTCGTTAGGTTCTTTTGGTGCTGTTGGGAAAGACTTTCAAGCAATAAATAAACAAGATGGCTACACGCTGGTTGGACGGTGTCATGAACCTGAAGATCCAGCATGTTCGCGTGGGTTGACAGGGAATCAAAAGCTGTTTGTACCTACATGACTAATAGACAAGGCGAGACAGCTTGCAAGCTGCCAATACCATACTTCAGCAACCTGTCATGTAAGACAACACAAAATAATGATCCTTCCAGTAGCTGAATTGGTACCTCATTTTATTATTATATCTCGATCCACAAACTTGACACTACACAAAGACTATTTCCAGAGCAACAGAACGTTCGTTTTGAATGCAAATTGAACTACAATGATACAATATTGCCATCTATTCTTTAAGTCATATGTCCTCCTCCGTGCCCACCACTTTGTTAAATGTAAATATGAAAGTTTATTCACCCATAGAAACTTTTGACACATTATTTACATAGATTTAACTCCCCATATGAATATATTCATAGTCCACATGTTTAGTACTGCTCTGTCTTTAGTGATGCAGACCGCCAGTTTGTATCACTAGGTTCTTTCCTTGCACCCCTAAAACCAACGCCCGTCTTCTGATTCAAATAAAGTATCTAGGAAGACAATCTCCCATTGTAACACCGATATGTATCAGCTGGGTTTTACCGAACCAGTAACTGGGGCGGGCAGAGGAGTAAAGGGGAAAAGACGGTGTAATTTATGACACCATTTATCATTGTTCCACACCCTCTGTTGACTTCGAAGCCAATTTCGAGATATATGTCCGAGATACGGGACTCCAGAAGTTACGCCACAAGGCTTTTGGTTCATACTTGACTTGATACGTTTCACTCCTTTAATCTTATCTCCAGTAATTTTGAGAAAGTACAGTCTAGTCAGGTGGGTGCTGGAGCATTATCTCCCTTATTAGCTATATTGACTTTTGTTATTAAGGTTGGCAGTACTGGAATCTTAATATGATTGAAATATTTTTCAACTCTTGTGCAAGGCTGTCCAAAGAAAACTACTTGTGACATGAAGTTACAGAATTTGTTATATATATATATATATATATATATATATATATATATATATATATATATATATATCACTGCATGTAACTCATTTGATTATTAATTTCGGATTGTGTTCGTTAGTTCGATGTACGAGGTGCGATCGGAAAGTTTCCAGACTATGTCAATAGAGGGCGAACCGGATGTAGTACGAGCTTCTGCTGCTAGGGGGTGCGGCCTACATTCATAGTGAATCAATGTGCCAGCCGGCATCATCGAATTAGCATTTGTTTCTTAGTTACGGGCGTTTTGGTAGTGCATTACACCGACCCTCCTGCGATTTCGGAATGGCGGATTTTCATGAACAAATCAAATTTTGCCAAAGACTCGCCAAAACGGCTACGGAAACCTATGAAATGCTAAAGAAGGCATTTGGGGAGTCCGGAAACGAAGCAGCAATCTTCACAATGGAAGAGCCCATCGTCACCACGACAGAAGAAGGCAAGACAGGTCAAGAGCAATGTGAATTCAATGCTGATCTGTTTTTCGACCAGGAGGGGATCGTCCATAGGGAGTTTCTTCCTGCAGGTCAGACGGTCAATGCTGAATTTTACTGTGGGGTCCTGAGGCGGTTGCGTGAAGATGTGAGACGTAAGCGGCCGGCAAAGTGGCGCAACCACAACTGGCTGCTGCATCATGACAACGCGCCAGCGCACACCGCCCTCAAAGTTCGGCAGTTTTTGACCTCAAACACCATGGCCGTCATCCCGCACCCTCCTTATTCGCCGTGTGACTTCTTTCTCTTCCCAAAGATGAAAATTCAGCTAAAGGGAAGGAGATTTGAGACGATAGAAGAGATTCAGGCAGAATCGCAGATGGTGCTTGACAGGCTGACAAAGAAAGATTTCCAGGGATGCTTCCAGGCTTGGCAGCGGCGCTGGGATCGTTGTGTTCACTCCCAGGGGAACTACCTCGAGGGTGATGGATGAATTTAATACCTGAGATAAGTGTACGGAATTTTTTTTTTTTTTAAAATAGGCGCAGTCTTGAAACTTTCCGATCGCACCTCGTATACATAAGCCGACAGTGTTTTCATTACGACACACTTACCTGTATCCCCGATTCATGAATGAATTAGAAATTACGCAAAGTGAAAAAGCTTAAGTCAAAATATGCTGCAGTTTTCGTATATTAAATAAAGGGTTTACGTTCATGAGAGTGTATGTGAAAAATGAATGTGATAATTGTGGAATGTTTTGGTTATTTAAAAGTGAAAAAAATACTGCAAAAACAAAGCATTTATTTCATTGCAGTTTCTCTTACCCATTTGTCTTTTACGTGAACTCGAGCAACATTTTACTGTCGTAATTTGGTGAAGTAATAACAGATTCGATCTTTCTCTCCGGGAGGCAGAAGTTAGTCAATAGGACAGATTAAATCGTGTTGGAAATGACAAGACTACGGTATTTTTATGAGAGAGTATAGACTACAACTGTCAAAAATACCTAGCAGTAGCAAAATCTTGTGGTCTACGTCGACCTCAAAAATGAGACAGGTGCGGAATTGGCTGCGTGGGCCAATGTGTCGGACGGGCGTACATTATTAACGCTTCGAAGACGAAGCCTTCAAAATAATATTTGAAAGCTCATAACATAGCTTACAACACAAACATGACACTTTCCCTTTACAAATATATTTTTAGTGGTCAGTGCTAGTTAACGAAATGATCGCTGTTTACCCCTGAAAATTACATGAAACTCATAATTACACTCCTTTAGTAAAATTCAGAGTTATTGATTATTACACAGGTGGCGCCACAGAGATTTAAGATTGAAAACCACTTATAGGTAAGATAATGGGGAAACTGAATAACATAAATGCCCCTTTCGGCGTATTTAATTTTTTTCAGAAATATCTTGATCACCTTTCGACACCGAAAATATTGACTGGTTTTCTTACGTTAGAGAAACAATGAGTTTTTGATTTTTAAAAGGAGCAACTCTTTTTACAAATATTAGCGACTGAGAATTACAACTGAAGTGTATTTTGGCTTAATTTCTTGCTGGCGCGAACCTACACAATAATGTGGCAATATGCAAATTTCCGTTAGAGTGATCGTCTTAAAAACTTAATCAAACCTTTCAAACTCTGTACAAAGGTTAAGGTTAAAGTGACCCGCCGCTCTTCATATAGACGCTTGGTGAGACACCAGGTACAGCTGCTACTCATGACTACATGAGGCTGAATGGTCAGCGTCTTTACTCCAGGGAATTGACCCCGTTACACATTGTATAGGAGGGTAGGTGGGCCCCAGAAACTGTCACGATGTACAGGCTAGGAGAAAATTCGTTGCCCCTGCCCGGAATCAAACCAGGGTTGTCCAGTCTGTAGTCGTCTCATGCGGAGAAGAGTCCTTATCGAGAAACTAATACTCGCTCAGTTGGTCAGAGAAATTAACCGTCTTTTATGGACTCGGATTTGTCATTACCGCGTTCGAAGAGCTCACCGGATGAATTCAGTCCAGACTGTCTGATCCTATTCATTCAGGATAAAATTTACAGCCAACTCTCAAGTTATTTGAAGTCATAGATTAGTGACGGATACTCTACAAGGTATCGTTAACTTCTTTGAATATATTTGTTGTCATTTTTATTTGCAGTACGTATACCAGTTGTGGAGTTCATTTATGTTTTGTGTGCACCACACAATTAAGGCGTAAAGCGGAATTGGAGGTAAAGCTCCCAGCATCCTTAACCTGAGCATTATAGATGGATGTTAAGTGGTCAGCTTTATGCTTCAGTCACTTTACTTAGCTCGGGGAAAGAATCTACAGTTCTCATAGGATAAAAATCGGTGTTGGTCTTCTGTGTTCTAACGACTTGCGGACTTGTGGGTTGATACCAACATTCCGGAAGAACATTCTTTTTACCTATGAAAATATGGTATCAACCTACAAGTCCTCACGGCGTTACAATCCACGAGACCAACATTGATATCTTCACCGAGGTGAGAACCTCAAATTTGATGTCATTGAATGGACCGGTCTCGTGTTTGCGATGAGAATAATCCTCTGGGTTGAATGCGAGCGAAGACGTCAAGACCTGGACATTCTCTTGTCAGCATCGGCGAAGTGTCATGGCATACCAGGGCTTGATACGGTACCCAAGAAATGAATGTCTGAATTCTTATTTATTTATTATCGCAACATTTGATTGCGGGGAATTGAGAATAAATGACACATCGTATGTACTCCCAATAACCGGCGAATTTTCAATACAAAGACAGTGATCTATCAGTTAATACAGTGTGATTATTGTCTTGTTTACATTATCCCCCTTTGTGAACCATTATAAAATATATTGCTAGTTATTTTAGTTCGTTATGAGGTAGACAACATGTTTAGGGAACTGTGCTCTGTGGAGTTCAGTGAATGATGTTCTGCTAGTGAACGCCAGAAGAACGTAACCTTGAATTCAAAGTACTGTCCACTGATGACGAGAAAAACCCTGCTGGGGGAAGTCGTTTCTGGTGCGGTGCGGGGAGAACGTTACTTATCAGCTGGACTAGAGGGCTGCTATTGGTGGGAAGTGTTGTTATGTCAGAGTTTTACTCTATTGCACACAGACTAAAAACATCAAGCAGTTAAGAGTAGCGTGTAGTGAACGCACTTGTAATGTGTTCTGCGGGTGGTGCGATAATATTCTGGATTAAATCACTGTGCCGCTGTGAGGTAATCTTAAAGCTGTACCCATTAGAACACATGAAAGCCTGTCGTCTGTTGTTCGTTCAGTGGTTGTGGAACGAATGCTTTTAGGATCGGTCGTCACTCACCGCGTAATCTTGCGCATGCGCGTATATCGAACTCCTAGCATGGATTTTCTCCTGATCTGTGGACTGTACCAAGTACAGCTGTTTCCACCACGAACGGTACAGGCGACCCCAGACCGTATAAAGCGTGCCGATAGTTTGTTGTTAACAGCAGACGATAAATTAGTCCAATTAACCGCAACAAAATTCTTCAAGGTGAGGGAGCTAAGGTGGCTGTAGCTCGGCAGAATGTGTTACCGGTTGTCCAGTCACGGCAACATTTGGAGCTAACCTTGTATGGCCGCATAGAATAAAGACGAACAGCAGGCTCACATCTGGGAAAGAAATTAGCACGCAAATATCTCCACAGAAAAAAGAAAGATGGCTGTCAGAGAAGTGCAACAAGAATCTGTCAGTAATACCAAAAATGCTATCAGCTAACCTTCAGTTTACTGTTAATAGTCTACTAATAATCAGCTGCAGACGATATTTTCTTCGGTCTCTGTATTAACATAATAAGGCTCGATTTGAAACAGAACTTAATGTGTGAAGTACTAAATGCTGTTTTCTAGGTGTGCCATGTGGAAATATTTTAAACGCCATTTGGAGAATAAAAATGAAATAATCATCTGTAGTGTGTTACAGAGGAATTGATGACTAACGATGATGATGATGATAATAATAATAATAATAATAATAATGAGGGGGCTTCGTAGAAAAAGCTGTGCAAGATGAATTTTTATCGATAATTTAAAGAATAGATAGAACAGTCGCTGATAATCTATGTACCCAATGCATATTAACACACAAAACCAAGTAAATTAGAGGCCTGTGCTTAATTAACATGATAGAAATGTTATTAATTTCTTTTGATCGTGATATTTTGAAAATTTAAGACGTGTGTGAAGTTAGCAGTTCAATTAAATACTCAATACAGAGTTCATAAACCTAGACTCTTAGTGAAAACGTATTTAAACACTTGAAATAGGTAATAGTAGATTATACAAACCACGTTTCAGAGGTGCTTGTTGCCTCCTTCATCATGGCGATTCTGATGGCTGGAGCAAGCACCTCCGAAACGCCGGTGAACCTTTACCACACTACATGGCGCGTAACATCCCAGAGGACAGTCATCTTTATTCTAGCCGCCGTAAGAACCAGAAATCTCATCTTATAAGCTGTTTGCCATTACGCAATCAATTTATGTCTCATTCTGCAACGCTGCTTCAAAGTTCTCTGCTCCTACCGTAAAGTGTTGACTTGAAGTGGATTAAGAACACCTTCAAAAATAATAAAAAGGGTGATAGATGAAAGCTAAGAAAGGAAACAGGCGAGGAACTGGATGGCTTTGTAGATTGTAAGATTAAACTCGACAGCGTACCAACATTATCGAGAGAACTGGGCGATGTCTAAGACAAACAGAACACGAGGCAGTTAAACAGGTAATTATAGCTCAGGCAGAGCTCATGGTAATGATGAGGTGTGGAGAGTAGTCGGGGTAATAAATTATGAATTCACACGCAGTACGATGAACAAGCCCATAAGAAGGGCGGGCAGGAGACATGGACAGAGTAAATTAGTAGAAGCAAGAGAGAAGTCTAAGTCGACTTATAATTAGCTGTGATGGGGAAAATAGACATCAGGTTGAAAGAACCAGTATTCACTACAGCTGCAGCTGTTCTTTGTGTTTAGTAGTTACTGCTGAGAACGTTAAGTGTTGTTATGTTGACTGCTAGCTTATTAATGGTTGCATATCTGTTGAAGAGTTTAAAAAGATCGTACCTTTATACAATGCGGGAAAGGATAATATACAAATGAAGGAAGATTAAAACAACACTGTAAACTTATACAGTTTAGTTCTGACAGGCGCTTTCGACGTAAGTATATATATATATATATATATATATATATATATATATAACATGGCTAACATCCATACTCTTCAGATTAATTATAAGAAGAGAAAATATAGCAAATACGTTTTTCTGTAGAATGAATAAAAGTGATAGATTACGTCAAGAAAATTAAGAAACCTCTGAAAAAGTATTGATGTTATAGGTAGTCTTTGAATTGTTGGTCTATTAAATGTGTCTCCAATTAAGCTAAAGGTCCAGTTATAAAATTTGCTTATAATAGTTACAGCGACAAGCTGAAAATCTTTTGTACTGTTGCACGAAATAGTCGTTAAAACTGTCCGATCTAAGTTTAGACGGTTTTGCGTAAAATTTTTTGTTGTCAAATGTAATAAAAATCGAATTTTAAGGAGTGCATCTGGTTCCGTGTTTATCAATAGGTTGAAAGTCCGTCTATACAACAATTTTTGATTATAGTATTATCGCTTATTAAGAAAACAAAATCAAAATCAGTAAAGCCACTCTAAAGTTGTTACGTAGACTCGTAGTGGTTTTAATGGAGGCAATGACCGAAAGGTGGCGTTACAACTAACTGCCAGCTTACTGCATCTTGAAGGCAAGTTGTGATGACGGACTTTTTGCCTTAGTTTCTTTTCTTTGTGCGCTGTGAAAAATGTAAAGGTAAAGTTGTCCTTATGTCTAAGTAATGTAGATATTTTTGGAATTGGAGGTCAACATCCATGTATTAATATTTTTCTTTATTTGTGGTTTATTTAATGACTCTTTCAGTAGCTCTGACTTCGTATCGTCGAATGGTAGAATGATGAATGAATAATGAATTTGAGAAGATACTGAAGGAAGCTATAGTCACCTAATTTATGATACCGCGAAAGAATTTTCCTGAAGTGGATTCAAGCAAACTGTCAGGCTAGCAAGTCTCTGGGCCGAGATTTGAACGCGAGACTCCTAAAACTTAGTGACAGAACTATTGATCCTGCAACGTTGTTCTGTCTGATGTATTCTTAAAAGTGGCAGAAGATGGAGGTGAATTATTACTAGTCTTCACACAACAAATCAATATTACGAGCTTTAGATTTGTATTGGGCGTCTGTGTTTATTTTGGTACCTACTAGTATAAAATTATTGTTTAATTAACACCTACTTATACCAATTCTTCCCGACTTACCATTCATAAATATTATTTCATCTTTCTTTAGGCGTTGCAAGATATAGCTAACTGATGATTTATTGTCCTTAATTTGCTGTTTAATATGTTCCATCATTGACAGTTATATGAAGTCCTTAATTCTTTGCAAGTTAAAATACGGTCTGTAAATAATACATCTTGCATCTTCAAATACTGACGTTCCATTAGTTGCGAAGTAGGCACAGCGTTGTTAAATAACGTGTATCTTCCAATTTTTCAAAATTTTAAAACGCGGATAGTGTTATTTCACATACGCAAAAATCCCTTCGTTGCATCTTAAATACGGAATTTGAGCTTCCAATTTATTTTTGTTGGAATCCCATAGGTATATAGGCTTATCGATTGTTTCCTTGTTTACCTCTCAACTGTGTTCAAAACTCTTTTTCAATAAAACGAAAAGGAGAGAAAATACCTGGGTAAGTATTACGTTGTGTCTGTGCTTGTGGGTTTTGTGCCATGTAGTCTCTCTCCTCTTCTCGGTTTGCAAGGAATCAGAGCAAATCCAGTAAAAGCCAGTCACATAGGCGGGTCGCACTGGGACTGTGGTGGCACTTTGCTCGTGGTCGCTGCAAATAAACGTCTCAACCTTTCCTCAGCGCCCCCTAGGGACCAATCCAATCCATTCGCGCCCTTCTGCTACTGCTATTGCAAGGGTTCAAGTGAAAATAGTCTCGTGGTCATCTGATGGTGAGGTGTGATTCTTCCCCCGAAACCACTGTATCAACTTCTCTTCATAGTGCTCACGCCTAGATACTCCGCAACACGCCACACACACATTGCAGAGGTGCATGAATAAGGCCTATATCTGTGATGTGTTTCAGAAATCGCCCAGTCTGCCGTGTAGATTTTAATTTTAATTTGAAACATTTAATGCGAATAATTCCTACAGCTTTAGTCCCAATTGTATCACGCCGACCGACCATGAAGTTGATTTTGTGGTTGGCGTTCCATTTATGGTGGATATTTCCACAAAACTAACACTCAGCCATGCACAGACGAGGTAATTGAGACCAGAAGAGATTACATTTTTATTCTCTGCCTAAATGTAGATATTAAAATATAATACACAACATCCCCTGTGCAGCATATTGCAAAATTATGGACGGTTGGATTTATGTCGTAGGTATTTTTGTTTCCCTAGATGTTATGAAATACTCCCGTTTCAGTGTCTTTGCCATTTAAAATAGCCCTCGCTGTACAGTAATTTAGGGTTTGGAAATTTTTATTAGTCATTTTAATTGTAATATCTGTGACAATTTAGTGGCAAAGGTGATGCCCTATTTGGGGCTAGCTGTGTTGCACAGCAACAAAGTTGTACTTGGTGACGATTGTTTCAATTGTCTGACCACTGCTTATATAGTAAACAATTCCCATCGTCCAAATTTTTACGTCATTGTTTCTCAGTGGAGAGGAAAATTTACACTTGTTTGCATCACCCCTCGATCAAGCCAGATCATTACTCATGTACTACATTCAATGATAGTGCTGAAAGAAAAATAAATCTCTATTCTTATCTAACTTATTCAATAATTTTACCCGCTAAAACAGAATAATATTGTTTTGATTAATAGTCAATAATATCAGTAGTGAAATAAACAGGGTTGATATGTATGTTCATCTTCTTACAGTCTCGCTTATGGTAAAAGTAGTAGAATTGTGAGCCCGAAATTGAATGGTTCTGTTCAGCTATTTTTTAGTTTTAATATTTTTTTGTGTTTTAACAGTGTTGTATCTAACGGCTTAAGTAAATTTTCTTTCCCAAGTTTTCTTCAATTAGTAACGTAATAAAGGTAATCAGGGTTTTATTTTCACCGTGTTTTGGAAAGTAAATTATCAGAAACTAGCAGCTACACATTATTGTATAAACTACCCGTTTACAAAAATTATCAGAAAATACGAGGTGCGATCGAAAGGTTTTCAGACTGCGCGTATAAAAACCCGTACACTTATCTGAGGTATTAAATTCATCCATCACCCTCGAAGTAGTTCCCCTGGGAGTGAACACAACGATCCCAGCGCCGCTGCCAAGCCTGGAAGCATCCTTGGAAATCTTTCTTTGTCAGCCTGTCAAGCACCATCTGCGATTCTGCCTGAATCTCTTCTATCGTCTCAAATATCCTTCCCTTTAGCTGAATTTTCATCTTTGGGAAGAGGAAGAAGTCACACGGAGCTTAGAAAGGAGGTTGGGGTCGGTTCTTGCAAGATCTTTGAGCTCCTGACAAACGAGAAGTCGATTCTGCTTCTGGTTCTCAGACAGGTTGCGTCGCATGTGGAGTTCTTCCTTTAGAATCAGCTGACAGGTCCCATAGCCTATCCCAACAATGTCGCACAAGTCGTTGATGGTACGACGTCGATCTTCGTGAATGGCCTGCCGAATCTTCGTAACATTTTCGGGCGTTGTGCTCGAAGATGGTCGTCCAGAACGCTCGTCATCATCGACAGAGGTTCGGCCATTTTTAAAACGTGAATGCCACACAAAAGTTTGTGCACGACCCATTGCGGACTCTCCAAATGCTTGCTTTAGCATTTCATAGGTTTCCGTAGCCGTTTTGGCGAGTCTTTGGCAAAATTTGATGCACACGCCATTCCGAAATCGCAGGAGGGTCGGTGTAATGCACTACCAAAACGCCCGTAACTAAGAAACAAATGCTAATTCGATGATGCCGGCTGGCACACTGATTCACTATGAATGTAGGCCGCACCCCCTAGCGGCAGAAGCTCGTACTACATCCGGTTCACCCTCTATTGACACAGTCTAGAAACTTTCCGATCGCACCTCGTATACTCTTATATGTTGCTTAGGTTATTTAAGGAAAAGCGGTAAATTGGCAAAATGGGGTGTCAAACGCCTCTAAATATGGCACTATTTATGATGTACAGCTACATTATCCGAGATTACAATCCAAGGTCTCCAGTACTATATAGTTTATAAATTAAAATTAAAATAAAAAAATTCTTACTAATACCTGCTAACTGTCCAATTGCAAAGTCCTCCTTCAGAAACAAATAACTTCTAAACTAGTCATCAAAGCTCCTCCCATTATGGATCCCGAAGGCATATATATACAAGAACCTGCCACTAGTCACCATTTTGAGCCAGTGAATTCGGTCCATTCCATCCAACCTCATTCCTTTAAGACATAATCAGTATTATCCTCTGGTTTAAATGGCCTCCCATTCAGCTTCTCCCTACTAATATTTTGAATGCACTTCACATATATCCTGTGCGTGCTACATGCTCCTCCCACCTTAAAATACATTTGATAATACTAACAATATTCGGCGAAGAGTAAAAATGATTAAGATACTCATCATCAGTTATCTCCAGCCTCGTGTTATTTCCTCCCTCTTAAGTAGTAATACTGTCCTCAGCATTTTCTTCTCAGACGCCGTTTATCCATGTTTTTTCTCCTTAGACGGAGAGATTAGACACACATTCACAAAAAGTGTTGAGTAAAACCATAGCTTTTTAGGTCTTCTATAAGCTTTAATGTAAGCTTAGCCCGTCCATATTTACCTGTCGCGTTATTTCGAACGGAGTAGGCAACCTGTGTGACCACAGGTCATTTTTGCAGAAGAATGGTGAGAGAGATTCTTATTGGAACACATCGTTGCGCAACTTGGATCTCGAATCGCATTAGTGCAAGAATCACATAAGGAGCTACAAAGCCCTCGGTTTTCATTAATGCAAAAATGAACCCAAGGAGCAGGTTAATGTAACAATGACCAACACGATATAGCGTGCACAACACGTTTCGAATGTTAGTGTACTCCGAAGAATACACTATTCCATCCTTGTTACATTTTTAACGTAACATGTTTATTTAAGAGACCGTGCAGAAAAGAATCTGAACCGAATAATAGGCTGGTATCCAGATGAATCAGATTTTTGCGTGAAGGTTAAAAGATGATTTAGCTAATAGTTACTGTGGACATAACAGATGGGTGTGAAAATTGTGAGAAATTCTGGCGTAACCTCGTTCATAGCTAAGATACAGTTACTAAACTCTGCTTTGGGTAGTTGTTAGTTGCGTTAGTCTGTTCAGTAGATAATTTATGTTCTGAGATAAATTCTCTGACTTCATTACGCCGAGTTTTCACCGAGCAAGTTACTAACGTGCTTCTAATACCCTTACGTCAGTAGTTAATTTATGATGTTATGCTGTGATTAGCTCGTTCACAATGTGAAATACTAGTAGGCCCATGCTTCGCTGTAACATTTATACACTAGCCGCCTATGGCAATGTCTACTGAAAAATTACTTGCGTGCACAAAGTTGAAGTGAATTTTAGCGTTTGCATCCCTTTGTACCATGGGCAATAGACTCATTTAATAGGATAAATAATGAATTGAAAGTTATGTGGAATGGACCCACCATGACCTAATTTAAGACTCAGTTTGGAGGTATTGAGAAAAGCACAAAAGCCCTTGGTCATAGACGGTCTCCGAGCCGAGATTTTAATTCAAGACTTCCTATTACAAAGTAAGAGTGATTACCATTTGTCCACGACGTTTGGTCTTAAGCATGTTTGTAGCGGTTTTTAGGTACATATATTAAAAATGGTGTGGTAAAATTTAAATACTTTTACATACCAGGAAAACTACAAATGAAACACTAATGATTCTAGCAGTTTAAAATTTGTTTTTCACAAAAACTAAAAGACATGCAGAAATTGAACTAACAACATTGGGAAGAAAACTTAAATATTTCTTGTAAGATGCAAGTAAAGTAACGTAACTCTATTGCTAGCCACTAGGAGCGCAACTGTTGACATGGCAGTAAAATGACGACTCAACCTGAAAAGATTAATTTAATTCGGAAATGGAGAATAGTTATGAAATTTTCTTTATAATGGTTACTTACTACGTGAAATTAAATTCGAGTAGAGTTGCCATTTTACTTCCATGTCGACAGTTGTGCTCTTAGTGGTCAAAATTATACTTACCTAAATGCTAATTTTTTTTTAAAGTTTTTGCAATGGTGTAGGCTTCATTTCTTTATGGCGTTTAATTTCTGTTAAGTAGGTATTTAATAATTTATTCCCACTTTATAAAAAAACGGGATTTTTCTTGTTGTGCTGACTAATAATAACAATTCCTTTAACTACGCTAGAATCCGAAGGTTCAACTCTACTAATGTTAAAGTTTGATTCTCACAACACATCCCTACGCTCTGATCTAATATAATTTACCCATATTCTTAATCTATCCTTCCCCACCCTCATAACACTCATCCCTAAGCTATGACTTGGTATAATTCTTCCATGTTCTTATTCACAATTCGATATTTCCGTAACGTGGCTCTAGAACACGCATTCTTCGTAAACTCCACCTATTAGTCCTTATTCTTTTAAATCACTGTCTGCGTACAATTCTGAGGCATCTGTTTAATTTCATTGCACAGAAGATCTTGTATTGAACAGATGTTAACGTTGCATCCAATCCTGAAGCAAGACAACAGACCCTTGTGAGCTCTCCGCTACATCTTAATAAGTGTTATTGAAAAACACAACACACGAAATAATATTGTACTCTTTTTTCATATTATTTTGTTTTTATCTTTTTCCTACAAGTTCTTTGCGTATATTTTGCATATTAAACCTTATTGTCATGTAAAACATTCTGTATGGGCACACCCTAAGTAATCACTCAGTTTCGCCAAGACCCAATCGATTAGTGCCGTGACTCACACTATTATCAGGTACATAAATCTTTATAGACAAAGCAGTGATATGTGTTAATTAATATTAGGATAGAAACAACATTCTGAAACTACAATGAAAGAGGAAGTGAATCAGACTGCGTGGACAGTTCTTTCTTTGTCCTGTTTGACAGATCGTTAATTTCGTCCGAGGTTAACTTTGTAGTGTAATGCACAGAGCGGAACGCTGTCCGCCAAGCAGCGAGGATGTGAAACGCTGGCTAAAATGAAACACAATGTATGTGTTTAAATTTCAAAACAGTTCAAATCATCGAATTTGATACGTCACGTAACAAACGAAACCTGCCACGTGTTTCCTAGCGAACATTACTAAGATAAATTCTAACTGATTTTAATAAAACACATGTAATATTTTATTTGTTATACTTGCTCAGTAGTGGGTAGTAAGTAGGCTTTTAAAAACCGAGTTTAAAAACCGGTTTCTTGGATAAATTTGTAAAATTCGAAAACCGGTTTTTAAAATTTAAAAAACCGGTTTTAGATAATAGAATTAATATGTAATAATTTCTGCTAAATGAACTAAAAATCTTAAAGACTGAAATTAGTTCCAAATTATTAAATGCTTTAGGAGTACGAATTCAAGAAAGAAGACCAGTTGGATTGGTAACCCTTTTGCTATATTTGCAAAATCCACAAAACATTTCAACAAAGAAATCTAGTGTATTTCCACTAGCTTCAAAACTCGATATTATTAAGTTATCTGGAAAAATATTGTCTAGAATATATCCAAATTCTTGTATGGAAACAGATTCCGATGATGAATATATCAGAGACAGAGAAACTATTAATCAGGGCAATGCTCTAAAAGAAGCCATGAAAAAATCAATTCATAGGTTTTTTGAGGAACCTGAAGAAATAATATCAAATCCGAAGACACTGAAGGCCGAATTTTCAGTATTTGAGGCAACCAATAAAAGAGCAAACAATTTAGATTTATTATTTGCTGCTCTGAAAACGGTAAAACCAAGTTCAGTAGCCAGTGAGAGAGTATTTTCTATTTCAGGCAATTTTGTATCTAGAATAAGAACAAGATTAAGTAATCGTTCAGTGGACATTTTATGTTTTTTGGAATCACATTTCCTGAAGAAAAATACTAAATGAAATAAAAATGTATAATTTATATTTTGTACGGATTTTAGTTATTTTAGTTTTTTATTTGGTTTTGTATAGAGTATATTTTATTTTGTTATGTTTTTGTAGTTCCATAAATATTAAATAAACTGAATTTTTCTAAAATAAGTACAAATATATTTTATTGTTTTAATTATATTGTTTTTTTATAAAAATTCTAAAACAGGTTTTTTGGAAATACTGAAATTTGAAAACCGGTTTTTTTAAAAGTCGGTTTTTGTATAAACCTTAGTAGTAAGAGCTACAAATCTAAAATAAGTTGCGACATTATTTTAATACTTAAACGTAATTTATTTACGTATTTATTGAAAGCAGACTGCAGGATATGAAATGTAGTCAGCTGACTCAGAATAGGGTCGAATGGTTGGATTTTTATGGTTGTGTGCCTGTGAGGTCTGTAATGACCAGGACATCCTTGAAAAACTAATTACGGTTATTAAGTGTTGATTTTGATGAAGGGTGATTGTGTTGGTTGGTTCGCTAGCCACCTTACCTATTAGTTAATACACTGGGTCAGTAATTTAAATAGCATTAATGATTAATGTGTCTTATTCCGCAAATAAGCTTAAATGAGACAGAAAGTGGGGGGGGGGGGGGTGGGTGATAAACTGTTATTGGCGTGAGAGAGGAAACAACATTTCCTGTTACTGCCTGTATTTACGACGTATCTAGCTATTCATCTCACATTGTTTTATCACCTTGACACCTGAATACAGCCAGGAAATATCCCTTTTTCCTTATTTTTCCTGCTCGGACTACGTTACTTGTTGAAGTTCTGGCCACAGTTGAAAATGATGACCCTCCACGATAACCTACAATTTCCATGTATTCAGACATGTAACTTGACCCCGACTGGTTCAATCTCAAGATACTAGCTCCAACAACGGACAGCCTTGTCGACAAGCCGTCTTGAGCATTGTAGTCAAATCTCTTTGCTCGTTTGTAATAAGGAAAGTTCCGATGCAGAACATGTAGTCAGGGACAGACTTGAATTTTCAAACAGCTGTTAATATTTACATGCACGTGACTAGTCGAAATTGTTGTCCTTTTTATAAAATGAATTTGCAATTTGGTTAATTCTGTAACTTGGTAGTGTGAATAAAAGTAAGATAACACTATCCTTTCACTGAGAACTGCAGCCATTTAATTAATGTCATAGAAATAGAAGTTACGCGTCGTATGGCTGTGAAGAATGATCATTTCCAAGCTCTGAACGCCTTTACTTCTGAAAAGTACATTTACTTATCTTCTCAGCAGTAAGTCCGAAATATTCCTAGTGCAGGGTTCTCAGGTACCTTGCATAATTCGGATGGCTCCTTATTCTATTGCGTTTTCCCGTTGTCTCGGTAATCAACATTTTCCCTTGTGTTAAACGGATTTTTTAAGACTTTGCCTATCTTACATGTATCATTAAAGCGCAACGTTTAGGAAGTTGTTTATACTTCTGTCTTCAGGTAAAAGGATTACAGAAGTCTAAATGTTGCCCCTCCCCTGTTTAAGCTAGTCTGAAACCTGGACGATGTATAGAGTAAAAGAACAGTTTTACAGAATATGCGCACCTTCATCACAGACATTCAGACTTCGACTAATTTTCATCATTTAAGTGACCCTAAAACCTGATCTTGAAACATGAATCAGTATACTAATATAAACATTATTATTATTTTATTGTTATTGTTATTATCATTATCATCATTTGTTTTTGTATGTAATTTATATTTTTTGTTTATTTTTGTTTTAGTGTTTGCCTGCCATAGGCTCTTTGCTGTTGGCAAACACTCTAATAAAGGAATTGACTTGAATTGAATCTGTGTACATGTTCGTAACATTTTGCTATTGTATCCGAAAACTATCCCGACGGGGGCAGAGGATTTTTCCTCTAGCCTCTGCGTCCAGACCGGCTCTGGGGCCCACCCAGCCTCCTCTACAATGGGTACCGGGGTCCTTTCCCGGGAGTAAAGCCGGCCGGGGCGTGATGCTGACCACTCACCCCCATCTAGTGCCGAGGTCAAGGAAGAGAGGAGCTATACCTCCTCTCCCCCCAAGCGCCAACATGGCGTATAGTGGGACAAACTTTACTTTACTTTACTTATCCGAAAACTATGGAAGAGGTGACGTCACCTAACTAGAATCTTCATGGGGCTTATTTACACTGTTCATCTACTAGTAATATCATAAGATAATAATATTAAGTACGGATTGCAAGGCATGTTATGTGGATGGGAAAAATAAATTAATTCCGAACGTTGGGGTGGCATTTCTTCGAACGTAAAACGAATGACAAACACACACACACAGCATGGTGATCTCGTAAGCCTATTATTCTTCCCCACTGAGAAGAATACTGTAGGCTAAGAAATACAAAGATAGAAATTATGTAAAGTGTATGTTCTTCATAATAGGTTTCATGAATATTTATCTAACCTACATTAACACCAACGAATTTTGTATAAAACAGTTGCAGTTTATAAGACAGATGCGTTTCAGTTCTGCCGGACGTCATGAGTGTCCGCTGAACAATTTCACTGAGGGCTATACAAAAAGAAGTATGCAAAGTTTGTTGCTGGTTTGTGTCTTAGTTTCCTCTTCCATCAGATTATCAGGGCACCATACACACATCTTTTCTTACAGGAATAAGGGATGTAAACTTCGAACTACGGTCGTGGACCGAATTTCGAATTCAGTACCTCTCAGAATGATATTCAAATCATTTCCTGCTATGGTAACCTGCTCTGCTCATAGCTATGAAATCAGGCATGATACGTACGTACATTGTTAAAGGACTGAATGTATGATATGAATTTCAATCGGGATTACTAAATTCTTGGGCTTTGTCCATCGTCTGTTATTCAAAAGAACACAACGATCCGGAAACAGCTAACCTCAGTCACTGAGGTTAGCTGTTTCTAACGGAACCAACAGAGTAGGTGTCCCTTCCCCTTTCATACGAGGACGAAAACAGATCCATTTCCCGAAACTTTGTGCTTTTTTTGAATACCAGATGATGGAGACAGTCCAAGAATTTGGTAATCCTGAGTGTAACACACCAAAGTCAGAACCGTTTACAGTTTACATATACACTGCTTAACAAATATTGTCAGACGAAGACCGATAGAATAGGTAACCGGTAAAAGTTTTGGGAAATACCAAAGGGAATATTTTCGTTGTACACGTATAAATTCCCGGGCCTAGTTATTTAGTTAGTTAGTTATTATAATTATTAAACTTACAAGTAAATAATTTTAGCTCCACACCAAGCAGAAATTATACTGAAGAAACACTGCAAAAGCAACTGCTGTTATACAAACCTACAAATTTTTTAAGTTTATGATTTCAACAATCAATATCTTCTTGACTGTTCCATATACGAAATGGTCAGCCAATTCTTTAATTGATTGTTAGTTATTCGTCACGTTCTAGCTTGAGCAAAGAATACTTTATAAGCCCTTTCGTGTCTGTTTATCGCATTTTCTTAGGACGAAATGTAGGTTCAGATTGTCGCTACAATTGGTACCAAAAATATTGTTGGTACATATTTTTTAAACAATTGGAACCGAGATCGTTGTTTGAATGCATTGTTGCAAGGGCGCTATTCTAATATCTTAACATAATATTATTAACATTATTATTAATCTTAAGATAACGGCGCAGAATAGTTGAAAGAAGCTGATAGTCGTTTAGCTGGTCAAGAAATCCCTTACACGTGCTACAAACATACAAAGAAATAGAGTATAATTCTTTTATATATCTTAATTTTCGGTGTTTTTGACGCCAGATGAGCCAATAACGGTTTCTACAACAAAATAACATTTTTCCCAGAAATTGCATGTGTTCTGTAGAATGTGTTTCAGCAGTAAGACCTCCCTGCCCGTCAGACATGATGCAGCTGGCTTGGTTCTGTTTAGCTGACAGTCTGGCAAATTGCTGGGGACACTAATTCCGTATAATACATGATGTGTTTCTGATTAGTCCCTGCTGATAACTGATTTAATAGGATGCCGAGTGCATTGCGCTTTGTCCCCATGTGTAATGGTTAAACCAGTGAACAATTTATTAATCCAACATAACTGACATCCAGCATCAGCGAGTGGGAAACAAACAAACGTCGAAAATAATTAAACCACGCAGTCACAGAGGGAACAGCAGTTTTAGTCGGACAAAGAAAATCTTAGCTGGAATTTCCTTTGAACAAAATATGAATTGTTCAAAAATACGACACAAAAACATGTTTTGCGCCAAAATAACAAGCGACCGAAAAGTCGAAAACAATGTTCAAACTGGGAAAGCGCAGTGTCGATTCGCGTCAATTTTTAAAGAAGTATCTGTGATGCATCATTCGGAACACGTACACGCCCTTTTGTACACTTTTCTGTAACTGATTTTCAAAAGACTAACACGAATAATAAATGTTGATTCAGAAACGAAACATAAAAGGTCACTGTAAAATTGTTTAATGTGTCTTACTGCATCGTAGTCTCATGTTTGTAATTTGTGTTTCCAGTTCCTGGTTTAAATTTAATGCAAAAATGTAAAGCTTATGTGTTCACGCTGTTGTCATGTTTTTCATAATCGAAATGCAATTATACACAGACAATATTAACGCTACTTCACTCTGCACACAAAGTGAGGTGAGATTAATTGTTAATAAATTTCACTACTTAACATTCAGTCGAAATACAAGCTTTTAATTTCATTGAGGATGTTTTTTTAAACAGTGACTTCAGTGAACAGAAACCTACCCTTGGCCAGAAGTATAGAAAATTTAATTTCTAAATATTATCTTAAATAAAGTACTTCAAAAGTAATATATTTGTGTTTATATAAACGAAAAGACATAACGTTTATTTTTTATTTTTAGTTTGTTAGTGTTTTATCTTGCCGTCTTCCGTAAAGAAACATAATTATTAAAATTGTATCCGTTGATTTGGATGGTATGTATGAAACTTGTGATATTTGAAGCTCTCACGGCTATCAAGATGTCGGTGTTTGTCTTATGGGTTAGAACGTCATGTGGACAAACACGTATATATTAACGTTCGGAGAATCATACTTTATCCATCTTCAGCACGAAAATAATCACTGGCCTTGTCGCAATTTACCGCTATATGCGGGAATTTTCCTGGCTTCCATACAGTAAAACCTTCACCTTTATTTATGTAATGTAAACGATCACTTTATAGAAGCCATCCACTCGCTATGGAAACAAAATAAGTTCGTCTCCTAAAATCATGTATTGGCGCTGATAACATTTCAGCCTTTGCTTTTCCTTTAGAGATGGATAAATTACATCTTCATGAATCGTGACTTGTCACAGGTTTGTATTTATAACTCTGAGTGCGCAGAAATTGTACGCCGAATAAAGTTGTTTCGGGCGTGAGAAGATAAAACAAATAATTTGTGTATAGTTCTGCCATATTTTATAAGGGATGTGGGTCGCTGGCATTTTATAGCGTTAAACCACTGCGTGAACATGGCCTAGGTTACCCGAACGTACTAAATGTCCGTGTGTGGAGATGTAACTGCAGAAACCCCATTTCGAGCTATTTACTGTAACGACACTAGGAAAAAAGGGTGAAAAGTGAGAGCAAGAGAAAGGGAGAGAGGGGGTCGAAATGTGATCCAGTTTTCTCTTTTTGTAAGCGTGTTTGTTCCGATTGAGGTTATTCATGTGTCCTCTGGGAAAAGGGCTTAATGAACATAGGGGCGTTTCCTGTCCATGCAGAGGTCCTTTTTTCACCCTTATTGTCTTGTCCCCGTGGGCGACATAATTTCCGTTTTATAACCGTGTACAGTCGCTGCCTACGATGCTCTTATGTGATTAATGTGCTGGATTCCATTAGGCGATGATGTTTTTGTTTCTGCGATGTCCTGGGGACAGTGACTCACGAGTTACAACCCTCCTCCCCAACTCCTATTCCTTGTTGACGTCGCCCTAACGGTGATGGTTGTGCCTACCATCTTTGAAAGAGTTCTCCCCCTTGCAGAATTATCGTGCCTGTAGGTATTATAGTGCTGAAATGTATTGGCTGATTTATATATCCAAACTCCTGATCTTAGCCTTTATGAAAGAAGGCAGTTGGGAGATCTAGGCATAGACGGAACGATAAAATTAAACAAAATCTCAGATAAATGGTTATACTTTGTGGATTTAACTATATCATGATATCGACGTTTGTTTTATGGGTTGAATCGCCGTGTGGATCTGTAGGTATATAACCACCGTTTTCGAAGAACACGCTGCCTCCATTTCGTCCTGAAGGTGGATGGAGAATTCGTTGAGAAAGATATGTAAATCCCAGGTACAAGAATTTCCCTCTTCTCCGCCTTTCATATTTCGACTATTACAATAAACGACAGAATTTTTCTTCCGGGTTATAGACTTGTGGGTAGACAAAAACGTTTCGAGGAAGTATATTGTCTCCATCTTCACGGCTGAATACTGTCACAGTCCAGAAGAACGTAGTCATCATTACCGTCATGAGAACGTCAACACTTACATGATGCGAAACAAGCTCATCGATTTTCTATATGTCGCTTTCTTGTGGATGTTGAACTGGATTTATATGCAGAAACAAGTTTTGTTAGAGTGGGATTAATAAGACTGCTTTTGCACAAACACGCAGAATTAAATGTTTCTCAAAACAATTTATCCATCGCCGAAATAAAAAGTTACAGTGGAACCACGGTTCCGGAGAATTTGACGTAAATACGTTTCTGTATTTAAATTATATTTATGTCTCTGTAATGTAATGTAATGTTTTTTTATTTAGTGTTCTGTCTGACGACAGGTCCATATGAACGGGATCCTTCCATCCTTTTCTCGGACTGGGACCTGTTCATATACGTTCTTGGCAGATGATCCAGAAGTAGTTTGCCATTGCCTTCTTCTGTGTGTGAATGGAGTAATTGTTGGGATGCCACGGAGAAACCGGGGAAGCCCCCGGAGGAAAACTCCGTGTTGCCTAGACCACGGCCTTGTCCAACACAAGCTATAAATTCGGGCACCGCCGGGAATCGAATCCGAGACCCCAGGATTACAAGGCCAGCTTTCTAACCGCTAGACCACCGTGACACAATGTAATGTAAAGTAATGTAATGGAATGTTATCTTCAATGTCATCCATCTTGTTACGAAAGCGGATTGTTGACGGCAGTAATGTAACACAACAATGTCGAGTAAACAAATGACGTTTCCTAGGTAACATAATAATGCACGCCAGCTGACCATTGTTGTCGGTCCATATTTATACATTGTTGTCGAATTGTTGATATGGATCTTACACATTTTTCTGTCACTTTTTCGTTACACTTTTTCGTAACACTTTTTTGCGGAATGACCCTTCCATATAGACGTATTTACGTCAAAAAAACAAGAAAAAACATAACAATTCGGAAGTCAGTTTTACTTCCATCTTCATGCGATTTGTCGGAAGTTAACATCCCTGCTATATTCTACCCCTTGGTCTATCTAGTCTCAACCTTGCCTTAAGGTAAGTAAGTCTATCAGAATGGTTATACATTCTGTGTCTCACCGTCGTGAGAAACCGATAAACCTCTTAAGTCCGCAAATTCGTGTTCCTGCAGTAGAACCTCTGGTCAGGTGCCTAGAGGGTTCGATTTGAAGGGGGATGGAAATCACTCTTGCCCTGAAGAACGATTACTCACTGAGTCAGTGATAGGCAGTCAACCACGATAAAATAGTACAACAATGGGGGTGGGGGGGGGCAGGTGTCTCTAGACAGACCGTCATTTGTCAATTCTCTTGATGGCTGCCACACCAACAACACAGGATTCATTACGCTAATTATTTCGACAATCTAATTTTTTTGGTAACCAAGTTAATACTGACAAAGCATAGAGATTGCAAATGAAATTGAAGTTTGAAATGTAGATACAGATTAAAGTACAGCTGTTACTCTGTATCAAAAGCTTTATAAAAGAGCATAAAGGTAAATAAAAGTTATTTTTATTTCAGTTATCATTGATTTTATTCATAATTGTGCTGTTCAAAAGATTTTTAATAATATAAGTATATTTTACGATGTTTTGGACACAGCTGGATTGCAAAATATAATCCTTGCAAACCAAAACATTAGACTCAACTACGTGGTTCGACAAATAGCGACTTAGGTTTACAGTCAATAGTTCCACACCCTTGGTCTAAATTCCGTTATCTACACACCTATCATACGTTTCTACTGCGTGTTTCTGTCCAAGTGGAGAAGTTCTAAAATTCATCATCCCTACATATTTTTAAGGGATTAGACATATTTTGACACAACTATAGGAATTTAAGATTCTTCGGCAGTTTAAGAATGGCACATAACCTTAAAACTCGAAATTTGTGAAGCAGTAACGTGTATTACATGATCCTGATAACATTATGTAACAAGATACGAAATGCAGGCCTAGGCGCAACGTAAGATTTCTGACGTTTTCTCCATAATCTTATCTCTGACCATTGCAAGTGTCACCCCTGATGTCATAGTAGTTTGGAGGAGGTCAGTGGTCATTTCGCGGGCGGTGGTATCGCCATCAAACTGGTTGGGCGATTTCGTCATCGCGGAGGATTCCCCCAAGTGATTGCGTAGATGCTTGGCGCACAATTACATTTAGATTTTGTTGTAAAATGCTTGTTGTTTGATTTGAAAAAAGATTAAAATGTGTCGACAGATATTAGTACGTCAACCTCGGTATAAAATTTCATGAAAATCTACTCAACTCGATTTGTTGAATGCGGACAATATGGCGTACAGAGAGACTTGACGAAGATATTAGGCGCATTTCTTCAACTTTTTGTTCCGAAAGCGCTTAAAGACTTAAACAATTTTTCCCTAGGACTTCTGAGGATAAATTCATTGCTCTAAGAGGAACAAAACGAACAATTAATATCTGCTTTTGGAAACAGATCAGTTATTTATGAATTAAGGACGATAATTGAGACATCCATACCTGTAATTTGATAAAGCTTATATTTACTTTTTAATAGTGTCATATTGCTACTATAAATAAATATAATAGATCTTGTTCGTATGTCTACGGATTCTAAAAAACTTTAGATTTTTTCGGAAAGGAAATAATTTTTATACCCCTGTTACATGATGAGAGACAGTTCAGTCATATTAAGATCGAAGTAGAAAATGTGTAAACCATAAAAATATGCAGACTTTCACAGGCATAAACTATATTACTGTTTCAGTATCCAGTATTTACAGCCATCACCTTTATCCCTGCCATTTGCGTCGATGAAATTACGTTAATTAATTAATTAATTAGCGATGGTGTCAGACATTACCCGCATATCTCCCGTATACATCTATAAACGTGGAAATCAGCTAATCACTAATTATTCGATTACACCCTTGTAATATAAATTAGATTAACGTTTCAATGCAAAGATATAACTTATGAAAGTACACGAATGTGAATATCTTGTATTTACGTTTTCACATAAATCTAAATTGAAACTGAAATTCAAACAGAGTAATACAGGGAAAGCGCTGTTATCTAGGTTTAGAAATGGAAGGTGCAACTAACACTGCAGTCGAAAATAGTTTTTCAGAGTCCTGCCCCGTAGGCTAGTTCATTCCACGTGCATAAACAATAGTCATAGAATTATGCAGATGTTTATCTGGAGACAATACCAAGGATCCTATCCGGTGTGAAGCGATTTAACTTACAATGAAGCTGTTCTTGTCTCTTGCATATTTGGGCTTCTTGTACCTCATTACTGAACGGCAATATATTACATATGCATATATGCATGACGTAGTCTAATCGAAGCTGTCATGGACTTTGACAGTCATGAGATCGAAAATGGAGTTCATGTAGAGCCGCAGAACATAACGAGGACAAAAATTTTATTACGTATTTTGTTGTGATGTTTTTCTCCAAGGGTCCTTGAGTGAAAGGTTTGTGTCTGCTGGCAAAATCTTCGCATGAAATTTTATTTTGAAATATTCTGAAGTCTAGTCATAGGCCTAAAATTAATAAATAGACCTGCAATGTTAACGGATTTATCAACCTCAGGAGTGGTCCAGTAGTTCAGTAATAAACCTTCGTGTTTCATAAAAGAACAGAGCTTTTTGGACTAACTGGGTGACTACTAGCTTCTCAAGGACACTGCTCCACAGGGTTTGTTAGGAATGGTGATAACAAGACAAGAATATTTGAAGTAATGCTTTAAAAAGGAATTTAAACTTTTCTTTACTATTTGGGCCATTTCCCGATCGCGTTCATTATTTTAACAGGTGATGAAGCGGTTGGCCCCACATATATTCAAATTTGCGATTGGTGGTGTCCCATGTTTAAAAGTATAAATACTTGTACAGTCCACAGACCAGGAGAAAATCCCTGCTAGGAATTCGATATACGCGCATGCGCAAGATTTCGTGGTGAGTGACGACCGATCCTAAAAGCATTCGTTCCACAACCACTGAACGAACAACAGACGACAGGCTTTCATGTGTTCTAATGGGTACAGCTTTAAGATTACCTCACAGCGGCACAGTGATTTAATCTAGAATATTATCGCAACACCCGCAGAACACATTACAGGTGCTCTCACTACACGCTACTCTTAACTGCTTGATGTTTTCAGTCTGTGTGCAGTAGAGTAAAACTCTGACGTATCAACACTTCCCACCAATAGCAGCCCTCTAGTCCAGCTGATAAGTAACATTCCCCCCGCACCGCACCAGAAACGACTTCCCCTTGTAGGGTTTTTCTCGTGATCCGTGGACAGTATGTGGAGCCGTGGTACCTATTAGGTCAGTAAACGGACAGCCCAAGGTCAGAAGTCTCGGAGTTTGTTTCTCGGAAATGGGACTGACGTTTCCTTTATCAAGGCACTGCCCCTACTAAGCCTTCCATTAAGAACGTTTGAGGAATGTTTTCCGTGCGACAATGACAACCTGAACGCGAGGCTATCCACTCGTCTACATTTAGTGCCCACCAAAGGACGTTTGGCTCCTTATTCTATACCTCCTCTTCGCCATTATGTTGTGTATTATATATGCATATTTATACCTTCTTAATCATTCTTTACACGAAGAACATAACGTGCAAGCGTCGTGGGCTGGTCCTGTCCGTCAGTCCGTCGGTCTGTTCAGTCGAACCACTGGACGGATTTGGATGAAATTTGATGTAGAAGTTGTGCAATTCTGCAGGACCTCAAAATTGTACCTTTGAATCTCCTACGACCGGTGATAAACTGACGGATATGGAAAATCTTGAGGTAGACATTGAGGTGCGCCGATCTGGTGGCCAAAGTGGGAACTACCGAACAAGGCGGATTTAATACTCCCAAATTCAAAGAAAGCACGATTATATTATGTGCATCCTGGAACGGAATACATTTTCCAAGCTTGTTGTCTACAATTTTTTGTGTGTACTTTACAGGTGAGGGGAACGCAAACAGTTAATTTATTTTAGCTGTTTTGTTGGGAACACTGCTGTGCTGTATCTTTATTCTTGTAATATGGGTAACGTCTTACAGTAGTGATTTGTTTCAGTTCATTTTTTCTGCCGTAATTTTTCGTTTTGAATTTCTCCACCTTTGCTTCATAATCGTTCCTTCCTTTTCTGCTCTCCATCTTGGTTTATTAGCTGTGATACCGAGTTCTTCGTTAGTGCCATTAAGGAGCAAGAAGTTTATATTTGGCTTTAAAGGCCGTACCTGACATACACTACATATAACGTATTCACAAACAATTATTTGAGGATGTTAAACCACATTTATAATAGGTAATTAGAGCCACATTAAAAACCATGACATTAGTACCTTTTTACAAGTAATAGAGCTGTGTGGATTAGATTAATATAATCTATACGTACACATTTTGAAAATTGTTGGCACAGAGGTCGTGCCTCTATTTGATGATGCTTGAAATTAGTTCTTCGGACGGAAGTCATATTATTTCCAGGGTTATTGCTGTTTGCTCTACTTGTAAGTAAATAACCTGCCTCTAGACACAATTGCTAGACTTAGTGGTAAGTAGTCTTGCGTATTTGCGAACCACCGTTTTGAATTCAAACGAAGAATTGACAGCGTTACATTATTACGCCCGAGATGGGAATTCCTACGTCTAACGTAGGCGCGGCCAGGGATCTTTAAATTTTGGCGTCAGTGTAGCAACAAAGTCTTTTGAAATTGCAATACAAAATCTGTGCTTTGAATCTGACCCGTAAAATCAATGGTAACTTTTAATATCATAATCTTTTCCATTCAGTTGCTCTAGTAACAAGATATCTGGGTTTTGTATGATTCTCATAATTCACAGAAAGTATACCTTTAAACACATTAAACAGGTATTTTCTTCAATGGAGACTGTCAGTCTTTTATTGAGATAAAAACTGAGTTTTGAATAAGACGACAAAGAGAAATGAAACAGCGCACAAATTAATCAATTAATTAAACGAATCTGAGGACCGGCACAACTACATGCGGAATCCCCCATGATAACACTGCCTAACAAGACAGGCATCATCATACAGGGTGCGCCAGAAACACCTGACGGTATTTGAAATGTAATAACTTTTCAAGGCAGAGTGGAAAAATTTATTAACACTATCAGATGCATTTACATTTTCGTCGAGAATTTGTTATAAGCATCGCTGTTTGAGTATAACATCTTGCAGGTGACGTCCTTGTTGATCAACACACTTTTTCAGTGGATGCCATAACACGGTGTAGCATTCCATACTGTCACTTTCGCACTATGCAGAGGTCGTTGGTGAAGTACACGCGAATTGTTTGCAGCCCAAAAACGACAAGTTTGTTCACTTACAAAACCTGAAATGGGAAGTGGGCCTCATCTGACATCAGTAATGAGTTCACAATGTTGCGATTATTATTCACCAAGTTCAAGAATTTATTGCAAAAATGAAATCGGTTCACTAAGTTACTGGGCAATTTGGATTTTGCAAGGATGGTAATGCAAATCTTTGTGCAGAATTCGCCGAAAGCTACTATCCTTTAAAACAAGCGCGAGAGTTTGCCGTCGAGCTGACCTGTGGGGGCTTCGCCCCATGGCTTCTCTTACTCGCTCCGCATTTTCAGGTGCACCCACTGAACGTGGACGTCCTTCGGGTTTACTATCCTTCACTGATCCTTGTTGACGCTTATTCAATACCCACAACAGCAGAGTAATTCGGCTAGGTGCATCGCGCGCTGTTGCAAACCACGCTGTATAGCTGCAATTGACTCACTTATCATAAACGGTTCCACAGCCGCAATATGGTATTGCAATTGACCAGCGCTCCATATCAACTAAACTCCAAAGAGCACTCTACATGACGAATGTTAGTATGGAAGTGCAGCGTAGCGGGAAAGATGGTAATTGCATTTCAAAAACCGTCAGGTATTTCTGGCACACTCTGTGTAACCCACCCACGCAAATGTCATAAACCCCAAGTAACTATGACGTTAATGGCGCTGTTCGCAACGTTAAGAGATTGAACTGTGTCGAATGCACCACAGGTGATACGTTATACGTGTTTGTAACTTCTTCTCATTTAATGACGTTTAAAAACACAATAAAATTAGCCGTGCAATGGGCCATATTACAATCAGACACGACGTGAACTAACGGTCCAATCACCGTTTCCAAGTGCGGTTTAAAATAAGATGTAAGCTTAATTAACAAAAACAAAATATATATTCTGAATTTAAATAGAACACAATAAAATCAGAGAAGTCTTAATGTTTGATGTATAGTAATATGTAGCAATGCGACGTAACACCAGGGAGGACAAAACAAAATATAACGAAAGCCTCCACCCCCCAAAAAGAAAACGACCCGACGTCCACCGCCACCAAAACCAAACACAGGAAAATAAAACAGGTTTATAAATTACCAGGTGATGTCGCGTCGGATGACCACTGTAACAGGACTTTCTCCGGGCGCCGAAACGAGATTCACAAAGCCAAACCAAACTATATTTCCACAAGATGTTTTCCAGAAGGTAGACATCAAAGTAGTCGTGCAGGGTGGGGAGAGGAAGAATGCGCATGTCAGACAGGGCGCTTTCTTGAAGCAGACGGAAACAAGATTTTTCCGTCCGCCGTAGATTTTTGCGCACACAACCATAAATGCTGTTTTGTATTAAACTATCTGCTACCATTGAAAGAAGTGGCTAGGGATGGATAACCAGACTTCAATATCAAGCTGGAGCCAAATCAATCCAACGAATGGGGGAGTTTGTTCCTCGGACAGTAAACTTGCCGGAACGTGCAGTTGGCCATATACCTCTATCTGGTGACAATATCTAGAATGCATGGAGCTTTACATTTATACTTTGCTTTTGTGTTTAAGCACAGTGGGGCTCTTAATTTATGCTTGCTAGATTCCTGTTTTACACAAATAGAATTACCACAAGTGCGAATAGAATTTATTAATATCACATACACATACGAGCATTTATTCATTATTCGTACTTTAGTTTCAGTCTCTTGAATAGCGTGCACACTCTGTTGAGACACACCAGGTTTTTAGCTCTTGACATTTGATATCGATTTAGAATTCCCCCATGATTACGGGTATAAACAGGATAGAAATGTTTATTTTTATTTTAACTTCAATGCCGCATTTTAATACTCGTTCATGTTTCATTATCATAACCCATATAAATATACATACAAAACTGAAACGTTCTTCATCTTGACGTCTTATCTGTTTTTGTCATTCAAACAAGGCGATAACAAATGATAGATTATGAGTACAAATCAACAAATTTTAATCGTAGTTTTGAGTCTGAAGTTTTCAAACATGTAGAGTGTATTCAGACTTATTGCGGGGAAATTCGACAAATTCTCAGATTTCTTATCAATCTTCCTTGCCCTAAAACTTAACCATGATCATCAGACATGTATCATTTCATACAATAGGAAAATGATTATGTCTTTACAATATCACCTACAGTAATTAGTTTCAAAGGAATTTTTCAGGATTTTACCCATTCCTTATGCATGAATATAAATAGCATTTGAGCCCGTTCTTCCTTCTTAAGTTAGTTGCACAATAAATTTAATGAATTCTGTGTTAGATTACGTACGGATGAGTTAGATGAGGTTAGGTACGATTAAGTAGGATTAGGATAAATTAACTTGGGTTAGGTCAGATGAGGTTAGGTTAGTTAAAGTTAGGTAAAGTAAAGTTTAATATGGGAAGGTGAGGTTAGATTAGGTTATCTTACGCACGTAACTTTAGTTCAATTGAAATACGTACGTTATATTGCATTTGGTTTGTTTTGTGTTCTGTGTTTAAATTCAGTTGAAAGGAGATATTTCCACCTCTTGACTCTGGGCGTCTGTTTTCCACAGTTTACCTTTATTCTCCAACAAGCTTTAATGTCATGAAACTTAGAGAAATAAATTAAGAACCTCAGCACTGTATTTATATGTGATTTACAACTACGAATATCCAATATAAGGTGCAGAAAGTTAGTTGTCAATACTATACGTATTGGATAAAACAAAAGAATACTGTGGATTAAGTATGCGGTAAGTGACAGTCCTGTATACAGGAATGATTTAAACAGGACTGTATATCCATTTTCACATCGTAGTGTCATGCATATTTCGATTAAATGCTTTTTAGCACGTCGTGACTTTTTGTTACAAGAAAACAGGACAAGTGTAACAAGCTGGACTACCTAAAAAACTGACAAAATCCCTGGTAGCAGAATCCACAGGTTCAACGTCGACAACACCAAAGCCCGCCACCGGACACGATTCTGAGCTAACTCCATCCATTTACTATCCTCACAGCCTACGCCCCTAAGATCCATCTTGATGTTAATCTCCTATCTCCTTCTTGGTCCGCCCAGTGGTTGTTTTCCAGAAAACTTTCCACCAAAATTCTGTGCGCACCTATTGTCTCCCCCCCAATCCCATGCGTGCTCCATGTCCATCCCATCGGAGCCTCCTAGATTTCAGTATCCTCACTATGCTAGGTGACTCGTACAATTCACGCAGCTGCTCGTTATGCAGTATTTTAAATTCCCCACTTATTTCATCCCTCATAGTTCCAAATATCCTCCTGAGCACATTGTATTCAAAAGATTGTAATCTACGTTCTTCTCTCAAGGTGAAAGACCATGTTACAAACTATACAAGATAACAAGCAAAATTATTATTTTATATATCATGATTTTTAGTATTTTGGATAGTAAAAGAGATGACAACAGTTTTGGAATTTAACAAAAACAAACTTTCCCCGAATGTATTCTACTCTTAATGTAATGATGTGTTGTTTATAATTATGTTCTGTCGTTGTTGATGATGTTGACCCAGTATTGCGCCAGTATTGAGTTTTGCCTACATTTACTTCTAGCCTGTGGGAGATTTTCTGCATTCTTGGTTCTGGTACCCACACCATCCACCCCAGCAAATTGACGTCATCAGCATGGACAAGTACCTGGTGCACACCATTCAATTCGAGCCCTTCGTGATTCCCTCTGACATTTCTGACGACATGTTCTAGAGCAAGATGAAAAACATTTTGGATAAAGCATTTCCCTATTTTAGGTCATTGTGCGCTGGGAAAGGATTCAACAGAAAGTTACTTATACAAACTCTAATAGATACCCCATCCGAGCACATCTTAACAAGCTGGACAGTGAGCTTATTGCGTAAAATGTCGTCCGGGTTTTTGCACTTATTTTTTTCATTAGTTCTTCACGCGAAACAAAAATATTAGTAACTCCACAGAACAGAGTCATTCTTCGGAAAGCAATAGTCACTTAGATAGTCAATAAATGTGATATAATTTTTACTATCTAGTTAATAAGAGCCCATCACAAAAAACATATTCCTAGACATATAAATAAAATTCTCTTCTCCAGAATCTGATAAAGATCTTGTCTTAATATTATTATTCTATCTACGCCTAGATCTTCCGAATGGTCTCTTTCTGACTAAAATTTGTGTATAGGCTATTTCTTGGTCCTCCGTTTGTATGCTACATGCCCATCCTATCTCATTCTTCTTAACTTCTTGATCGTCGTATTAATTATGGTCAAGAATACAAATTATGAAGCTCCTCATTATGAAAAAATCTCTTGTCTGTAGATCGTAAAATGATAAATAGTTGCTCTGTTTTCTTGAGATGTTTGCTGTTAGCATGCCTAACGGCATGAAAGTCACTAGGGCCAACAATCCCTCTAACATTCTCTACTTTTGTTAGCGATCAGTCACCATATCACGAAGCAATACATAAGCAGACGACTGACAGAGGTGCCCTCTCTGTATGTGCCTGTGTATGTTTATAACGTATGGTTGGGCGCTGTGGTTGTTATTACATCTTTGAGTGACGACGGTAGGCTCAGCAGATGGGAGAAAGGGGTGGAACGGAATCTATAACCTATCCCGTTCTCGCAGTAGCGATGGCAGTGATTAATTACCGCCATCCAACGGACCCAGTATCTCAACACTGCCACTTTTCATCTGTTGGAAAGTGAGGCATTTCCAACAGCTTCTCTTGACGTGTGTAGGAACAGAATGCAGAAGCACCCGCCTTGCGGGGACTATTCAAGTGGGACGACGTATACAGGCCAGATATCAGGCCGAAGCCTCTTTTTACAGTGTTTACTGGTGAATTCAGTTTTTATTTAAATTATAGAATTTTAGACTACATTGTATTATCCTAAAAAGTAATTTAGTGCACTATTGGGAAAATAAAAACAGAAAAATTAAAAGAGAGGGGTAAATTACGGAACGGTTAGGAAAGGACACTGCAAATATGCACTGTTTATTATTAATCAGCGTGATATGTGTAAGCAGGGCTTAACAATTAATGTTGACTGAAGAATATTCACACATAAAGCTGTCTCTCTCAACACCGAAATTTTTGTTAGATTTTTAAACACAGGTAAATTTATTTTAATTAAAATTTGGTGGATTCTGATTAAAACCATCCTTGTGTTAAATGGGAATAGAGTCGCATAATAATTAAAAAGTATATTTTATGATCATTTTTGTGCTCTTTTCCAGTATTCTACTGCATATTAATTAGCAGGCAATTATTCGCTGAATGGTAGAATGGATTTTGAACTTTTTCTTCTCTACACTTAATTTACGAAGTTTACAGAGTTTTACTTGTCACAGAAACCTATTATTTACATATAAATGGAGATAATTCTCGTATATAAAACAGTAATTATGTGCTCTATCTTAGCTTTGTATGAGGGTGTAACAGAAAAATACTGAGGAACATTTTAGGGCCCATGAAACCAGACGTAACAGAGAACTGAGAAAAATTCGTAATGGTCGGGAAGACATAAGGCGTAACAAAGAATTGAAAATGAAAACGAGCCTAAGCTGAGGCACAGTAAAAGTGGGAAGGGCAAATGGAAAGGGAGCCATATGTGGTATTACCTTCTCTCTATCTTGCGACACGTGCCTCTGTTAACAATGTATGTTTTCATTTGTGAGCGTGTGCTGTCAAGCGATTTTGGGCCTTATAGGATTTTTATGATTATGTCTGTTCACTGCTTTAGGTATTCCAGTCCTTCTTGAAGAGAAATCTACTAATTGATTCTGAAGATATATGTGATCGAAAAATATTATTTTTGTTTACATGCGTGTAGACTATGTACAAAAGTGTTTCGTTTTTGGTTATACTTTCTGTAGACTGAGACCTTCCAGTCCTCTAAACTCTTCTTGGTGAAAATAAATATAAACACAGGGTCGGTTTCATCAGTTGCCTTTTTCACCAAGCCATACCTAGGCAATAAAATGGTAGTATCTCTAAACATCGCCCGCGTATAAACAAGGAGTTTCCGGTCCCACACAGGACGCTCCATACTCAGCTGCTCTCAGTACTGCCATTATGGACCAAACTGAAGATGGCTTGTCATTCGCTTATGCACTGTGCTCCCAGCTCAAGTAATGACTAATTAACGAAACAGAGTAGGAAACGTTCAGTCCTGAGAGGAGCATACAATTTCCTCATGGGTTCTTTTCACCTTGTCATTCTGTACTCTTTCTTCCTGTGTCTGTGCGTGTGTGGACGAGAGGTGATATATCTCCACACATTCCTAATCTCTGTACTAGATGAGACAAGTGGATAGTATCACGAGAAAGATTGTGCCCAGACTAATTTACTGAGAAACTTTTTCTTTCTTAGTCGTTGTGTTCTTCTGCCCGCAAGAGTCGAGATTATTCTACACTTAAGCTGTTAGACATTTCGTAGGACTCCTTGGACGAGTGATCAGCTCGTCGCAAGGCCTCTACCTATACACAGGACAGCACAACACAGAAAGACGCGGACAGACATCCATGCAATGAGAGGTTTCACACCCACGGTTCCAGTTTCCACTCGTATAAGCCTACGCCTCAGACAGCCCAGCAATTGTAATCAGCTACTGAGAAATTTATTAAGTAAATACACATTAATGAAGTAATCCCTAGTAAAAATACTTTAAGATTCAATACAAAGCCATTTGTTGGATCCGATCCCGAACCAATTAAAATCCTTCCCATCTGCTAAGATAAATATTAATATCTTACTTTCATCTTCCTCTAAGTGAAAACTGATTATTCAAACTGTGTACACCATCTGATTGCATTTGTGAATGGCTGAAAACATGTTACAACATAACCAAAAGCTCATTAAATTTTTTCTCTGTTGTGAACTAAGCAACATTCTTAATGTTGATGGTGTTGGCAGTGGGCTTTATACTTAAAACATTTCCTAAGCTACCATAATTAGTACTTAAATTCATATAACAGTGAATGGTTAGCATTCCTATATCGTAATCAGGACGTTTTGGGTTCACATTTCGACCTGGAAACTGAATATATTGCCTGAAGATTTTCGTGATTTTTCTCAGTTACTCCAGACAAATGATGGATGATACGTTAATATAGACCATCACTGCTTCCTTTCGGAGCTACCCAATTTATCATTCATAAAAGCTACTTGCCTTTTGACGCTTCATAACGAAAACAGTTGAAATATTGTCGTTAAATAACCGAAGAATGAATAAATCAACACTGTCCATTACCGTACTACCATTTATTTTAATTCCAGTCCCGTCCCTTTGTCCCTTTAGCAGTTTTTCCCATGAAGTAATCGATTTAATTTTCAACCGTAAACGTAATTAGTTTCACTGAATAAGCACATCATTACAAATAATAACAGCACGTTTCCACCTCAGCTTACCGCCATATGTGGTAGGGAAAGTGTCGGCCCGCACGCCAGCTGAGGGGCAGACAATAAGGAGCTGGATGATGTATGACCGCCATCAATCATTTTCCTCCGGCCTGATAACAAGCGGTAGGACTGCAGCGGGAGCAGCGAACACAACAAAGAATAAAGAGAGAGCTGCTTGTTCAAGTCTGACAGCCTGTCACCAGAGGGTGTTGCGTCAAGATGTTCCTAGCTGCAAGAATTTGAAAGGCTTGCGATTCTACGCTAACCGGTTGTTTTTTTTTCCAGCACAACACCGAAGCTTCCTTCAAATGTTACGAAGCATATTAAAAGAGGAAGAGAAATATTAGAATATTTTCGTTGGATGATTGGCAAAATGCTGAAGTCTGGTCATTCTGTAGCTCAGGGTCAGACGGTGACATGCCACGAGTGTGGTTCACCGAATGAGCGCAACTTGAAGATGGCTGATCCACTAAAGGTTTGCACCAAGAACAAGCAACATACGACAGTGCGTTTATTTGTGTGTGTCTGAAGGAACTATAAGGGCAGAGATCCATGTACTATTAGCTGCCAAGTATGGACAGACCTGCTCGCCACAATCAAGTGGGTAGAAGTGGATCGAAATGTTTAAAAACTGAAGAAGTAAGATGCAGACTGAGGTTTAGAACCCCTATTCTGTTATTAGTTCTATTTATGTCTGTAATTTATTTATATTATTTAGTGTTCTGTCTGACGACAGGTCCATATGAACGGGATCCTTCCATCCTTTTCTCGGACTGGGACCTGTTCATATACGTTCTTGGCAGATGATCCAGAAGTGGTTTGCCATTGCCTTCTTCTGTGTGTGAATGGAGTAATTGTTGGGATGCCACGGAGAAACCGGGGACGTCCCCGGTGTCTGTAATACTGTGTCATTTATCGTATTAATTTTCAAATTAAAAATAAAATTGCATTCCTTTTTTCATGTTTTGTCAAGTACCAAAGTGTTTTCAGTGATAAAATTAAACTCAACCTCAGGCAGGGCACCCACGAACCCTTCCAAGGTTAATAAGGAGCCCGCGGTCTCATGGTTGCCGATCCCTTGTATGCGGTTAAGTCATTCCTCCATATTCACGGTTTAGCTCTCAATAATGCGTTGCGCGAATGTGAGTTGAAAACTTCTCCGTCGTATTCTTCGCGAGCTTCACGAAGCTTATCGGCATGCAAGACTCCCTTACGCCTATCAGCGGCCTCGCGCTTTGCACTTTGTAAGCGTAATCACTGCCACGAGTCTTCAGTGCCCACTGTATTGTGACGTTTAGGGTTCAGGAACCGGCCAGAGCAGATCTTTTAAACACGTGCTTTGCTGGAAGACAGCTGTGTTGCCTCCATCCGTGGCGAAACATCGTAATCGAGATCTTCCTGCCCTCAGTCGGAGTTCGTTGTTGTCAGTTTTCCATACAGACATCAGTAAAGTAAGCAAAGCTTGTCCCTCTATACGCCATGTAGGCGTTTGGGGTGAGTGGAGGTATAGCTCCTCTCTTCCTTGACCTCGGCACTAGATGGGGGTGAGTGGTCAGCATCACGCCCCGGCCGGCTTTACCCCCGGGAAAGGACCCCGGTACCCATTGTAGAGGAGGCTGGGTGGGCCCCAGAGCCGGTCTGGAACCAGAGGCTAGAGGAAAACTCCTCTGCCCCCGTCGGGGATCGAACCCCGGCCGTCCAGCCCGTAGCTAGTCACTATACTGACTGAGCTATCCCGGCTCATACAGACTTCAGTAGAAGACGTAAAAAAAATCCTGTTACAATGATGGGTTATTAGACCGTTTAATGTGACAGAAACTGACCGATTTTTTCTATTATCAGCCGATGAGTAAGCCTCTGATGTGCTTGCTTCTTCAATCATTAGGGCAATGAGTTTGCTACGAATTGCTCACGATTATCTCAATAACGTGTTCCTCGCGAATGTGGATGCCTGTATTGCCAGAGTCAGTTATTTCAATTCTGAATTCTGCATAAAGCCATTCTGCAGTTATATTGCTGGGACGTTGAGGTGACGTGGAATAGCGTTGAAAGCCCACAAGCGAGGGGCAAAGAGACGTGATTTAGTTATGTCCGTCTTCTGACCGAAATTGACCCATTTCTCCAGAGGGCAACCGTGGCACCGCAATTGCACGTTCACCTTTTGCTATCAGCCTATCTATAAACTTCTTCTCCGTGAGACGTTCGGCAAAAACGTCTACACGTAAAGTGAGAATATAATTAAATCCTAATCTATTTCTCATTAAACAAATGGAAAATGGAAATAGAATCTATTGACTATCTGTGTGACTCTTTATTTCTTAAACACGGCTCTGCACCATGCAGAAATATGCAGTGTCGCTGTGCTTTCTAGGAAAGTCAGCGTATTTTGATGGTCATTGAAAGATTTATGAATCTCTTCTTTCATCATTTTCAAGCTGATTCAGACTTTAAATATCCTAACCCGTGAAGGCGGGGACTGCAGCTAGAAGTTATCGATAGTTTTACAATTCACAGTTATTCCCGTCGGCAGACCAAAATGACTTATTTTCAACACAATTGTTTGTTGCTTCATATATCGCTTAATACAGAAGAAAACGAAACACTTTCATAACAGAATTCAAAAGCTTTTAGTGCAACTTTCTATTCTCTGTCGTGACCCATGATTTTAACGGGGATGCACTTCAAGCAGTCTGCAGCAGAAAAGGAACTTGGATCGTTTCACTCTCCATCACGATTTCTGATATCAGTCTGAACCCTATTGTTATTCACCGTCATTTTGCTCTAAATTACTTCACCCCTCACTAAATCCCACTACGTCTTCTTAGTCACGACCCTTCACTGATAAATTCCTATGCAAGACAACTTCCCTCTTTTTAATGTCAGAGCCAGCGTAAAGTTTGATCTAAGAGCAAATACACTTTTAATTAGGCCTCTGATGAACCTTGTTATTCTTTTAAAGTGATTTAGTGACAGAAGCTGTAATAGATAAACCTATAGTTTTTATTATTTGTAGTTTATTTAACGACGCCTTTTAGTAGCTCAGACTATGTTCCTCGAGGATCTGTAGCATCGAAAACTGTTCAAGAAGACAAGGGATAAACCAGAATTATAGATGACGAAATGAAAGTCTTGGCTTGAAAAATACACATGAATTGATAATAAAAGAAGTCCATGTTATTATGATACGGTTAAATCCGTTCTGCTCGATCACTAACTGTAATCCCGGCTGTCCAATCCTTGGTCCGTCATCGGTTGACCAAATTAGAAGACGAATTCCTTATTCATAAGTAGCTACAGAAATTTGTATAGGAACTTACCATATTTTGTATTAATGGAAAGCCAACAGTTTCTGAGTCACAAACTTCGAATCTGTATGTAATTTCTGTGTTACATTATTATTATATGGATTTGTTGGAAGAAATTTTCACACCCAGAAGCAGAATTGGAGGTTGTATTTTGTGTTATTTCTACAGCATATCTATTCGCTCAGATGTGTAAACATATTTAGTCGCCATCCCGTTTTTTTCCCCAGCCGAATCATTAATTTATGGATAGGCTTGTATAATGGATGGATAAGCCTGTCAGTCAAAAAGTGATTGCTAATTCTCCAAGTACCATCCATCCTGAGTCATCAATCTCCCGTGAATGACGCTGTACTTTTCAACGTGATGTATGCGATAGACAAAGATAGGAGATAGATAATATAATGCTTTTACCTTGCCTTCCATATAATGTGATTATGAAACTCACGTGCGAAACACCTACAACAAAGTCTATGATATTATTGAACAAATATAATAATACACAACTGTAATTTCGGTTGAGTTGTAGTGACGCCATGTTGAAACGGTCTTATAGAAACAGGATTTGAGGGTGTGGAAATCTTTCAGTTCAAGATGGCTGTCTTCTGGATTGTTGCGCCGTGTAGTTTGGTAGACATATCAAACTACACGACGCAACAACCCAGAACACAGCCATATTCATTCTTGTAGTCGTGGGAACCTAAAATCTCTTTACTCATCCTTACCCATAATCATCTTCACATTTAACACAGTTAATAGTCGTTAAGCAAAGTGAACCAATCGATGAATCTTATAAATGTAAAGATGTTTTATGGTACTCAGGGTTATGGCCGGAACACACCGGAGAACATCTCGTGGTGACAATCCTAAAAGAAATCTCTGATAGAAAAGCCTGCACCGCAAGAACCAATACTCGCAGTTGAACACGAAATTCAGTCAGTTCCATGAGCCTCCGACCGTCAAAACATACATCCGTTGTTACATCTTAATGTTATAATTCTCGCCCTTCGAAATATTCGTTTCCCCATCAAAATACTGTATGAATTTTTGTATCCGCCATCGCAGCTACAAGCCCAGAAAATTATAAATTGATGAATTCTAGTATTCTAGCAGTAATACACGGCGTGCACTATTTAACTTCCTCTGTAAATAACGCCATAAACTTCACATTTATTTTGTTATTCTTTGCCTAAATATTCTAATGTTAACTCTGTTCGGTAAATAATTTATCATCACTGAAGTCACTATATTCATAATCATCCTCGTCATCAGACCATCAGGACAAACACACACACACACACACACACACACACACACACACACATATATATATATATATATATATATATATATATATAGGGTGAGTCAGAAGTATGTTTACAAACTTCGTGTGCGTGTTCCAGGATCAAAAATAATAAAAAATGTTCCTATGAACGTGGGGTCGCAAATGTTTCATTTTCGAAATAATAGCTAAAAATACGTTTCAATGAATTGACTTTATATCAAAGTGAAGCTTCCAGCAAAGATTTTCAATTAAAGTTTGGGCAGGAATTGTTGGCAACATGCTTATTGGTCCACACGTGCTTCCATCGCGTCTAAGAGGACCTTCAAATCGGTGATTCTTAGGAAGACACTTGCCACGTCTCCTTGAAGATGCACCACTGAATACAAGAAGACAAATGTGGTTTATGCACGACAGAGCCCAGCACACTTCTCCCATCGCGTCAGATATCATCTCAATGAACAGTACCCTCAGCGATGGATTGGGCGTGGTGGCCCAGTAGTATGACCACCGAGGTCACCGGACCTGACTTCATTGGACTTTTATCTGTGGGGTCACTTAAAGTCCGTCGTTTATGCAACACCCATAAACAATGAAGACGACCTATGTGAACGTGTGCAGATTGCATGCCAGATGAAACCCTGGTGTGTACGAACGAATCCGTCAGTCTTGTGTACATCGTGCTCGGGCATGTGTAGAGAATGGAGGAACAACCTTTGAGCATCTGTTACAAAGAAACATCCCTGTCCTTATACTTGGCAATAAATGCATACATTAAAAATTATTTTTGGCTATTATTTCGAAAATGAAACATTTGCGACCCCATGTTCACAGGAACACTTTTTCTTAATTTTGATCCAGGAACACGCACACGAAGTTTGTAAACATACTTCTGACTCATCCTGTATTACTTATGCAGAAGACGATATTTTTTATACCGGTAAAAACCCAGTTTTAATAATGTTCACCAATAACCTGACATAATCATATAAAACTAAATGCATTTTTTATTTTCATCGAGACTTTCTCAATGTTCAGCCCTGAAGATGAAGACAGTACGTCCTTCCGATACTTTGGCATCTATACCCAAGTCCACGAAACCAAATTAGCATCTTCATCACCGTGAGAACGTAACATGTGCTTATTCCCATTAACGTATGTAGGTATACCTGTAAGAAAGCGCATAAAGGAAACGATATACCATTTACAACAACATTCGATTAAGTGAATAAGCTTATATTTACATAAGAACCAAAACAAAAATCTGTATCTGACTTGTGCATGTACGAGTTGCTTTAGAAGGTGACAGCTTTTTGAAATCGGGAGTCAAATAATTGTATTCATGACGGAAGGTTTTACACAGCCAACAAAACACTTCTATCTTGCATGATGAAGTTTATTAAGTACCTTGTACTATATTTTCGTGGCAAATGTAGAAACTTCTAACTTGTCACATTTTTGTAAGGACGATGGACAGTGGGAGTTATGTTATTTTTTAGTAAATACAGCTGTTATGAAACACTGAGACATTGATGCTCTCCATTATGGTGTCTGTAATTACAGGCTGTGTGGTTTCCACTTCGTAGAACTCATCACTCGACTTTTTTTTTTGCATCGGGAAAGTCGTAAACTTTCTGGTTTGTCTTACATATAAATTGTAAACTAGACCTTTCAGCTGTACTTTGACAGCTCTGCCTGACGTAATAAAAACTGCACAGGAAATATAAGAGAGCGCAAGAGAAATGCCCCCCAGTGAAGTTTATTCAAAATACATGGTCGTCGTGTCTACGAGAATGGTGTGTGATACTGTCTGCTTTGCACAACCAGACGTGTCACAAGAATCAACAGTGAGGAACGAAACATGTGTTAAGCCTTACGTGATCTGCACATTCAAATGCAGACGTCAGTTAAAAATAAGGTATTTTGGTTGATGTGATTGAAGGACTACGGGGGTTAGTGACCGACTGGATCGTTTCAGTTCTCATTCTGTATAACGACGATGTTTTAAATGCAGATATTATTCATGTAGAGGTGAGTGAGTTTGGAAGACCAGTGAGAGGATTACGAAAGGTGGCTTCTGCTGTATTTTAAGATACTGTACCACTATAGCAACACTCGTAAATCAACGAAACTTTCAGTAACGATATTCATTTTGCATGGCCGAAATTTGAACCGGGTACATTTTTGGATTCAAGCCCAGAGTACCGTCAGTCGCGGCCGAGTGTTTAGTATTCGTGCGTCGTATTCAGAAAATCTGTGATTCAAATCTCGAGCCGATGGCTTGTTATCCTGACTATTTTCTTAGCTTTCCTCAGTCCCTCCAGGAAAATGCATGGATAATACCTCAAATTATGACACAACCGCTTCGTTCTAAATACTTTTAAATTCATTAATCATCATATCATCTAACGTTGTTTAATATGCACTAATGGCACCATCGTTAAGTAACGTAAGTTAAGTTATAAATGAAGAATGTTTTCAGTGCTGTAGACTGTTTAGTTTCTTCTGTATCAACTATTGAGGTCGTGTAGAGATGCATGTGTTGTTAAGTGTTTGTAAATGTGAATAATATCATGATTTCTTTTGCCGACCAGGACTTAGGCTGGGTACATTAAATATTTTGGAACAGGCTGCACAAAAATAACGTTTGACAGCGGTTCTATTCTCGTCTTTTGGAAAGCAGATCTTAAAGAGCAAGAAACAGGACAGTATTTGGGCACAGACAAGTTTATTTTAGGTTCAATATCCTCTCCCCAATCCCTGGCTCTCATTGGCCGTTCACACTAATCATCCTCGAATTACCACATAAAACTCTCCTCATTTTAACAAACTCTCCTCATTTTAACACTGAAAATTGAGGTAATATATTCCTCCGGAACTTCGTACATGGGCAGAAGATACATGGCCCACTAGCTCCTACCTGTACTCATTCCATTGTGAATGTCACAAATCCTACACAAGGGAATGTAGCTTATCAGACCCTTAGATAGAGAGGCATGTTTAAGTGTTAATGTTTTCTAGGACCTGTAAAATTGCTGGGCTGGGTGTAAATCTAAAAAAAAGTCTTAAATAAATAAAAATTCGTCGATTTGTTCAAACGTTATTAAAACAGGAACAGACACGCATACGGACAGACAGACACACACATACACATATCCAGGAACATGTTGTAAATGTCAATTTTCGTTAATATAATGAAACGATTAAGGCTGGCTTGGAAGGTGGGGGAGAGAGAAGTGTAGCTCGTACTCATTTTGCACCTCGGCACTAGGTGGGGGGTGAGTGGTCAGAGTCACGACCCGGCCGCCTTTTACCTCTGGGGAAAGAACCACTGTACCCATTGGATGGGAGGATGGGTGGGCCCCAGAGCCGGTCCGGACGCAGTGGCTAGATTAAAAATCCTTTGCCCCTCTTGTGAGGAGAGATTCCAAAATACATTGTTTCTAGGTAATGCGGACATTTCATTCATGAACTGAACCTCTTAATTATGGAGCAAAGAGGTAAATAAATTATAGTTACATGCATTCAGACGTGATGTAGCACTTAAGTAAGTTGGTGTATTTGTGTAGCCTACATTTACTCACATACTGAGACCGAAAGCATGAAAATTGCTTGTACTTGTCCGTAAATAAAGAACAATTTCAGAATTATGTGGTATGGGAAGTTTTTATTTTGGTGGGATCTCAGGTTCTCACGGCTGCGAGAGAAGATGACTGTGTTCTGGAATGTCGCAACATCCCAGAAGTCATCTTCAGTTCTTCACTGGTTCTTGAATCAGCGTATTCAAACAACGCGCTGTCCGGATGGACTTTCAGAATCCTCAGAGAAAAGGCATGTCGTTAAAGCAGGGCGCTGTTCGAAGGAATTCGCGGCCTTCGTGACTGTCGGCAACAGCTTGTGCCAAAGAGAGGCGTGAATCAGGAGTGACATCAGCTGAGAGATTGGGGTCGTCTGAATTTAGCCTTGGGGGGCGTCATGGTGCAGATCAGCTGCTGCAAGAGCCCGTCTGCTAATGAATGTGATATAGCCTGCATGTTTTATGAATAGAGCTTCTTTCTCTCGATTTATTACTGCCGCCACTTTTACCCATCACCATCTGTCGGCGCAGTCTCTTTGAAGTGAAGGCTCAAACTCCTGCCCCTCATTCTTCACCGCCCGTTACATAAGGAAGACAAACTGTTCAGGGGGGCCCTTCAAGTCATTCTCCACTTTATATGCTTGCCATCTCTTTTCCTTCCAGTCATACAGATGAGTCTGGGTAGTAAAAGTAGGCGGAGTCCCATGGGTCAGTGGGCAGGTCCATACTAGATGACGTTGCATTGCAAGATGGCTTCTTCTCCTTTTGTCTATGCTTATATTTTTCTACACGGATCCGGAACGGGTCCGACTGACTGAATAAAATTTCGTTTTCGTTTTAATATATTTCTTTTAAGAAATTAGATTAGCGAAATCATCAGATTTTTCCAATGAGATAATCTAAATTACTTGTTCAAAGAAAGAAGAAAATTACAGAGGCAAGTGAGTAAAAAATATTTTTAAGAAGAATTGGTGATCCTGACAATCATTTATTTCCGTGTCCGGCAAAGTTTAAATATTATTTTTCCAAAATTCTGCGGCGATAATCGTCTTGCCGTTAGCTAGCATCAACTCAGGTTGCGTACAGACTTCGCCCGTCTTTGGACATGTGAGTAGATGCTCTGGGCTCTGAGTCTGCCTGCAATCGCGCCGTTCTTCATATTGTGACAATGGAATGAAATGACTATATTAAGTTGCTTGAGTGTAAAGTACGATTGTATTATAGAGAAAAATAAGACCAATACTTCTCTTCAGCTTCAGTTGCACCAGCGACCCCTGATAATTGTGTTGTTTCAGATAATAGCCTCAGATCAAGACGCACACTGTTCGTGCCCCAGTCAGAGCCTTGAGATTCATTCATTCGTTTCGGAAAAGAACTAGGACCGACCCAGTTTTCTGCACAGTGGGTACTTGGATGAATGCGTCCACAACGTGAAGCCCTCCTGCAGTTCTTTTCCTTTGAGACGTGTGCAGATCCAGTGGCACGAAGCGTGGTACAGTTGTAGCTTTTCAGTCTGCTGAGGAAGCCACTCAGTGTTGAAAATCTACATGGTATGAGCATAAAGGTGCAGTCTTCTTGATGGACAAATGCCCCCTTCGTAATTTCTGCTTCGGATACTTTGTATTCTGCTCTTCATAAATTCATTCAAGTAAGTACGTTATTTAGATGACTGTAGCCCTGTTGATGGAAGCAGTAACCTCTTTTGAATCGTCTGTCAATTTATACAAGATTACACGCTCAACGTTCCAGAAGGCAACCATCAACCAACCTGACACCTCACTAAGTATGTCGTATGGTAACTAATAAATTAGATGGCAAAGGGAACCCGAAGGTTCATCACCGAATTAACCAAAGCCCTCTACCGGTCTCTTTCCTGGGACAACAAAATCCAATTGCCTTCAACTCCCATTGATATTACCCTCCCATCTACTTCTACGTCTCCCCAGCGGACTCTTCCTTTCAGGATTCCCGACCAATATCCAGTGCACACCTCTTGTCTCATCCATGCGCACAACATACCCCGCCCATCTCATTCTTCTTGACTTAATCACCCTGACAATATTGGGGGAAGAGTACAGATTTTTAAGTTCATCATAATGCAGTTTTCTCCAGACCCAATCGTCTTCTCTCCTAGGCCCAAATATCCTCCTCAACACCCTATTCTCAAACACCTGCAATCTACCCACTTTCTTGAGGGTGAGGACCATGTTTCACACCCATACAAAACAACAGACAAAGTTGTTGTTTTGTGAATTTTGATCTTTCAGTTATTAGAAATCAGACGGGAAGACAAAATGTTTTGAACTGGAAAGCAGCAAGCACTTGAACAATTTAGCCTCCTCCTAATTTCCTCATGAATATAATTTTGATTTGTTATTATTGTTCCCAAGTATTTTGACTTTGTCACACTTTCAAAGATTTATTAGCCACCTTAATATGATTTTGCTCACCCACGGGATACTAACACGTAATTATCTTTTTCTGAATTTATTTCTAGGTCCGTCGTTCTACTAGCCTCTAGTAAAACTTCTGTGTTCCTCTTTATTGTATTTATATTGTCACCCGATAAGTTCACATCATCAGCTTATGCCAATAGCTGATGTGTTCCACTTAATTTCAAATCCTCCTGCCTATCTCGGACTTTCCTGATGGCGTATTCTAACGCAAAGTTAAAGAGCAATGGAGACAAAGCATCTTTCTGGAAAATGAGTCAGATAAATATTTACCTATGTATCACTTAAAAACAGGAATTTAATAAATTGATATAAATATTGAAACTGTTACGTGCATGTTCGACTAGTATACCTTTCAAGATACTCATAAGTAAAGTAAATGTGATAAACCGGTATTCATGTTGGTTTTTCTTTTTAGTCCGTACCAAAGTAACTTGTATTGTGAACATTGACAGGTTGTGCAGATATGTATTGTAACCGTCCCTCTTCTTCCTTGCATTGTTTTGCTAAGGTGGGATCGGGTTCGATGAAGGAATTTATGAGACTCTTATGCTGGGTTTACGGGATTTAATTAAAGATCACCTCAGCTTTGTCTTTAGGTATTTATTTTCGGGTGATTGCTGAATTAATTTCTCCGCACGAAATTGGTAAAAGTTAATGTACTACACCAATGCGTCCGTGATAACCTTTCAACTTGCAACAACTGCCAACTGACCGACGACTGACTCTAAAAGAAGTTTTCTCCCAAATATATTAATTTCGCCCACTCATTCCGAAATCTGAATTTTGTAACATCATTGGTTCGACTTCCCGCTTTGTTTTGTGATTGGTTGAATAATTTAAATTTAAGTCAGAATAACTTTTCTCTGATTGGTCGGTTCGATACCCGAGGTCAACTTTGGCAGTTTACATCGCGTGGTGACACTAGGTCACTTATGCCTACTTTTGCATAAACCCAGTTAATAGGTGTCCGACCTCCTAGGGGTGAAATACTGCAATGGCCTGTCAAAGAATCCAGTTACAAGAAGTTTTGAACTTCTTGAATGTGGATTTTTCGAAAGGACAGCTGTTAGTGACAAATGTAGGTCTGTGTTCCGCTGATCCTTCGCGACATGTGCGGGCGTGAATGTATTGAAAACGGAAACATTACTTCATTCTTGATGGGCGGTCATAGTCTGAGCTCGACCTCACTTCTAAACGATTACTGTATGGACGTCTTAATTAACGCAACCTGTTATTACAAAACACAAAACACAAATAGTGAATAAAACAAATCATTCGCACAAAATAATTGTAAGATTTTTTCGGTGTAAGATAGTGGACTGATAAAGTACGAAATGAGCTGGTCTTAGACAGGATAGGCGAAGGAAGAAGTCTATGGAAAAATCTTACGAGAAGAAGAGTGGGACACAGGATTGGTTAATTTGGTACTGGAAGGAACAGTTGAAGGGAAAAATTGTAGGGGGATACAAAGATTGGAATATGTGGCGCAGATTTTTGAGGATGTGGGCTGCAAAAAATATGTGGAAATGAAGAGATTGGCGCAAGATAGGCGAAAATGGAGGACCACATCAAACCAGTCGAAAGACTGATGACAAACAAACAAAACATGATAAGATTCACTGAGCATAGTACTGTACATGACAAACGTGTCTATGTGCTCTCTAGAAACCAGTCACCATTGTGTTTACTGTAAGATACAGAACAATGTGATCGATATAAAAAAATATAATCTAAAAGTATTTGCATAATTCATTGCGTGTCAGTCAATATTAATTTACTGGAAAATGTCCTTCTATACGATTCAACTTTTTAAATTAAAAACCTAAGGACTACTATTCCTCATCACAGGAAGTCTCACTGCCCATTTAACACTTAGTATATATTCCATACTTGGAAAAAAACCTCTGTATGCCCTAAATTAAAAATATTAAAATTAAAAATAGCTTATTAAATTAAGACAGTTAACAACACAGGCCTACTCAAATACTTTTGACAAAATTTCTTGTAATGTATCTATATTTTTATAAGTTTAATTACTTTTTCAATTGTTTCTTAATTATTTATTTATTTTTGCTTTATGAACAGTATTGATTTTTGCGGTTTTATTCTCAATGTCGCTGTTAGGCCAATTTACAAACGTTGTGTTCCAATCAGCTTCTACCACAGATGTTCAGTGCAATAATATTTCAATGCTATAGGCAATGCTGTCAGGCCCCTTTGCAACCTGGTAAATTTTATCACTTTCCGGCATACAGTTTTTTGTGTAAAAACTATTGATGTTTTTACCCAGTGCCACTGTTAGCCTAGCATGTGGGCCGTAATGCAACTAATTTTACCACAATCCGGAATGTGACCTATGGAACTGTACTGTTTTCAGGCACAAATAACGTTGGATCCTGAAACTCCTCTAAACCAACCAGCCAATTGTTACTGAAAGAATATGAATGAATAATTTCATTAAATTTATCTCAAAACTAATATGTTCTTTTATTTTTGTCACATTTCCACCAATTTACTTTTCATTTATTTGAGTTCGTGAGACCAGAGCAAAATGAACATTCGCAGACACAACATATTCAATTTATTTTCGTGTAGTGGCCATTTTTCGCACAGGGTTCATGACGAATTGCCAGTTTAGATTATGCTAAGCCAGCATTTGTGGACAATACGATGAAAATATACAAGCAGTTCTAATACAGGTGCTGTTAGAACCATTTACTTATGGTTAAACAGAATGGTATTTACTTTTTTTAAAATAAAACGCTCGCATTTGAAATGCATGCATAGTCAAGACCAATAACATATTCTGACACAGTTCTTGGTGATGGGCATTTGTTCAATTAGGTATTCAATTAAGCCTATAAAACGTCAATGTTATTAGTAGCCTGATTAAATTAAACTACCAGAGGCGAATATCAGATTTCGCCTCATGAAAATTGCACGTTTTGTCTTATTTGAAAGTTACTGCTAAGTTGTAAAGTAATCATTAATAAGAAATCTCTGACACCACTATACATGTAAGAATCAAATTAAGATATGGAATTCTCGGTCTACTGAAACCTAATGTCTCTTACAGATGTTTTAAACCAGGAAATTTATGTAGAAAAATTCTAACCACATAAGTTATTCCTACTATTATCATATTAACGAAATCTCCAGAGCATCTTTCTTCAGAAGCTGATTGCTACTCAACCAGTGAAGGAATTTCACGTCTTTTATGGAAACCGGTGGATCAAATGTACCCGCCACTGACCATATCCGGATCTAGTTGAATCTAATCTATACCCAAACATCATATTTCTTTTATAACCATTTTAACACTTTCTCGCTTCTACACATAGTAGGTATAATAAGTAATACGGGGGCTAATCCCATAAGTTTGTATGACAGAAACGTACACAAAAATCTCCCCATGCGTTCTACACGTTTTGTACCTTGGATGTAGCGATTATTATACTGCCCTAGTTTTAAAAATATCTGGGTTATTAGATTTGGGGTCTTCACGGTTGTGAAATTGTCGTTGTTGATCATTTGGGTTAAAACGCCTTGTGGACTTCTAAGTATAATGATAGTACACCTGCAGACAGAAACAACAGTAAGCCCTAATAAGTCCTTAACATATATAACACTGTCATACTTGGATGGACCATCAAAACTACTGCAAATTGTACGGAGACTATGAAACAGGCTGTAATCATAATTAGTTTAAATTCTGTGCATGCTAATATCAAATATAGGCCTACCTCAGGCAATGTAATAGTGTAGAGTGTCCCATAAGTCCAGCATCATACGAAAAATACTAAAGAAACCGCAAAATAAAAGCGTCACAATACAAGGTGGAAGATGTCAGGAGTAATGGTGTTACATCCCTCAATAATGCGCTGCCGCAAATGTTCAACACGACTAATTTTCATCAGTTTATCTCCTTGAAGACGCACTGCGTTATTTATCTTCTATGGATCCTGTTTACTTAAACTTTGCAACAAATCTGCTAACACAACTCTGTGTCATTGGCTCGCGGTCTGGATGCAGCCTGTTAAATTCAGCAGATATTATGGCCTGTAGAAATAGAAAAATATGAATTATTTTTTATAGAATTAAAAATTATATGATTGTTTTCTCTGATGTTGGACTTATGGGACACACTGTGTAATGTATCATTTGATGTATTTAACATTTATTCACCTCCGTAATTGCTGATATGTTCACCTCATTATTTCTTCCACTTAAATGTTTCCTCCAGAAACGAAATCGATCACCCACTCATCCCTGCCGCAACCAAACTCAGGTCCATCAGCTCTATCGTACATTTTTCAGCCTCACTCTACCTTTCCTCTTGAAACTCCATTCGAAAGCTCGCAGAGGCCGTGAAGCCCACACAGGCAATTGCAGACAATGGTGGGTAGAGGGCAGTTTTGCAATCTCTTGAAGACGTGACATGCAGTGCTCTGACCCTTACACCCGGTCTGACCCTTAACTTGACCTCCTCCTTCCTCCTGTCTGACTCGTCGTAAGGGAAAAGAAGGAACGGAAAAATGTCCATTTGATTGCAGCTCTGGGTTCAAACCATCACACTTCTAACTCCACCTCACACATTCAAAGAGAATTTTCTTTTCTTTTCATCCTTATATATGCTTTCCTATGCGACTCTGGCAGCGACAAAAAAAATCCATTCTAGAGCGCTCTTCGTCTTTCCCTCGCTGTGTCTCAACGGGGCCGTTCTCGTAATCCAACTCTCTTCCCTGTCCACCAATACACACGAACACTTCTGGTGGAAGAGGCTCTTCAAAAAGTATCCAGCAGCCGGTAGTGCCACGACGCGCAGTTACCGAAAGTAGCCATGGGACTGCCCATAAACACACAGAAAAGCCATTCCATTCACGGAATTTTTCCCTCTTTTCACTCTTCCCAGTTTCCTTTCGCACTTTGTAAATATTCATTTCTTCTGTTTCTGAATCGTAACACGATGCCAGTAAAATACAGTAACTCAGCTGTTTTATTGCATTGTAACTACCATTTTAAAGTATTTAACTCCTGGAATAGGCCTGTAGTCTAATTCTTTCGACAGTTACCTCATCATGCATATAACAATATATGCAATATATATTTTTATTTTACGAAACATTGCTTGGTAATTGATTTAACACAAATTAACTTTATTATTTTCTGAGTTTCCAAAGCTAACCAGAAATGTAATTAAAGCAAGGAATTACAAACTATCACTGACAACCACAGAGACCTCAGAAATGCTGTAGACTACTAAAAAAAAATCTACTGATAAATACGCAGATATTTACTGTATGAAGTAACACGACACGCAAATCTCAATTTTCAGTTTATTAATTTCGTAGTTAATGCAATTTAAATTTGTAGCCTTCGTTTCTAAATATTTTAACTTTGTCACGTTAGCTAGACCGATTTTGTCCAGTAGTCTGGCGACGATACATAAGCGTTTGTTCACATGTAAACACAAACTTCTAGGCATAAGACTTGTGGTTTTCCAATATAATCTTCTAGGCGATTAGCCGCATCAATGTGGAATCATAGTCCAACGTTTCAGAGATACACTCTGTCTCAATCATCAGGGTGATGGAGACAGTGTCACTGAAATGTTGGACTACGATTCGATATTGACGTGGCTTGTCTCCCGGAAGATTTTATTGCATATAACTTCTACACACTTTCGTACTAGCATTTTAATAGAGCTTCTGTGTCTTTGTTTATAATGTATATGTTTCACCCGGCAAATTAACACTAATAGCATTGACCATAAGCTGGTGTGTCCTGTGTAAGTCCAATCCATCTTTGGTTTCCTTGGACATTCCTGGTGACGTAGTCTAAAGCAAAGTTAAAAAAACAGAGCTGATAAAGCACGTCTTTGTTTGAGTGTACCATCGTTGCCATGGCACCGAATAGTAAAAAGACTTGTAAATACCAAATAAATCAATGTCAAGGTAGTCGCAGTAATGTGCCAAGAAGCTTCTCCATGTTTGTCCGCCTGCCAACAAGTAATAACCCAAGAAATCGCAAAAGGAAATTTAATTAAATTTAATATTAGAGTTTTACTAAATTATATCGATACATTTTATGTCTAAAATCGGACAACAGTGGACATTTTACACAAAGACCTATGCCTGCACAATTCTTTTTGGCTCATCTCGATATACTTCGAAGAAGAGAGAAGGGAGTGAAATTTAAAATGACAAAATTCTGGGATATTAAGCTGTGAAGTCTCGTAGAAGTTGACGTTCTGGAGGTGGTTCCTGCCTCCATCATCAGGGCGATGATACTCGGTCTCAAGAGTCTAATCCCCTCCTTATCTTTTGGTCTGACAAATTTTCAACATGCTCCAACCTCCTCCTGTTTTTCCGCCATCTTCTCTTGCTCGCGGTTGTCTCATCTCCCTGATATTGGTGGCAGTGTGCACCTCTGAAACGTCGGCAGACTTCTAAGAGAAAAAGGAAAAACACAAAGCTTATGCCCAGCACAATCTCCAGATAAGCTTAATGGTTTGACAACAAAAGGGAATTCTATGTGTCATCTCATTATTCGATAACCGATTTTGTTCAGATTTTGTGTTACAGCTGTTTGTCACCCCTGCCTCTTTTACGCTATCTCTAAGAGAGCATCAAACTTAGCATTCGCGAATTTAAAATGAAGGAACAACAACAGATTCAGCACGCCTGAATTTTTTCGTTATGCGTACATTTCCTAAATAATAAAAAAATTAATTAAGATAATAAAAATAATGATTTGATTTTACATGTTCTTTACGCGTTCGCATATGCGAAGAACATTTAACCTAGTGGGCCCTTTCATGTTTGTCTCTTATCCAATTGTGACCTTGGATCTCATTGTTACAACAATGATCTGCAAAACAGCGGAGACCTTGGATACTGTTGTTGCATTTGGTGTTTCCTGGGTTGTCCTGCTGATATCGCCGTTGAGATCGCGTATAAAACGCCTTTGGAATTTCAATTTATTCCAAAGAGTGTACCTTTCTTGAAGTCAGCCATCTTCGGACTCACCGCAGTGAAAACCTGAAATCCTACATGTACCTTTCTTGTCAATTCTTGCAGAACACTATCATTCGTGTGTCTGTTAAGAAGTTATTAAACGTAACAGATATAAGACTGATTTTACGATTAACTTAACCGAAGCATTATGCAAGACTGCATTAATGAAAGGTTTGAAATAAATAATTTAACGTTATAAGTACAATTTAGCTTGTAATCTGCAATTAAAATATTAAAAATTGCTTGTAGAAAGTAAATTCTGTTTAACAAGTCGCGCATTACGCAACAGCAGTAAACAATCAATCAAAGGGGATGAGAGGTAAACCAGAGTTTATCATGGTTTGTGTGAAATCGGTACGTGAAAAAGCCAGAGCAGCAGGGAGGTATTCTCTATTGGCTGGATGATTTACATGTCGGAGGCAACCCAGAAAGAGAGGAGAGGTGGAAGGGCTCATTTTCCCTTGCAGACCTGATGGCTGGACCGCTCGTAAAAGTGTCGTAAATCTCTGGTGTGGTGTAGTCGACCTGTAATGCTAGTGCAGGTCTGTTCTCTCTTCAATGGCTTCAGCGGCACATAAAATACGTTGTTTGCAGTGACCGTCAGACGCCAAGCTATCTCCGTGGTTGCCATTTTTCTTCTTCATCCAATAATCCTGCATCACATCAAGACAGTGTAGAGGCCTTTGATTTGTTACACTTTATATTTGCTAAAGGATATACAAAAACCAACAGAAATGCAGGAAGGGTGGTGGACATGTTTGTTTGGTATTATGTGTACAGGACCTACAGCTTAAATTTAACGTCATGGGATTCTCCTTTACACCAAAATCCTGAAATATTCTGTATCAATTGCAGACGTTATCAAACACTCTCGTGTTTATTTGGACGTTAATTTTCACCACAGTTTCCCTTGAAAATGATCTTAAAAGAGTTGAATTGTCTTTATAATAAATGGTAATTAGGATTTCCACTTACAACGCCCATAAGTTTCCATGACAAATATGTTTTTTTATGTTTTACTGAAACCATAACTGATAAATATATAAGGATTAATCACAATATTTCAAGTGGCAATGAGAAAATAAGAGATAAATTCCTAAAACTTTTGAAATTGTGAAGGGAATAACTGTAACGCTACTTAATTCCACCGGGTCCAGTTGGTGTGTGAAGTGGCCGTGAGGTCAAGTGTACGAATCTATGAAACAAAGATGACAAATGACACTAACAAACAAATGTGCAAAACACAAATAGTACAAAAATATCTGTAAAACATACTGCTGGGTTAAAAAATTTACAAAATAAGTTTAGTTACTCCTTATTTAAACTCATTAGTGAGGTGACATTACAATATAAGAAAGTATTTTTAACGTTGTGTTAATATTGATAAATCTTTCATAGACAGTGGACAGGGCGTTACAATTAAGTAGATTGTTGTCAGTAACAAAGAAATGCTAGAAAAGTACACTAAATTGTAGGGCAACGAGGGAATAAAACCGACTGCATTTTTCCCACTACATATTCTCGAAAATTAAAGGGCTCACCTGGTCAGCATGGTGAAATATTTGTTTGTTAACTACAATACAAATCAGAGAGAGGGTAATATATTTTTGTTCCACGGTTACAAAATGTATTTTTGTCCAGTGTAACAAACATCATTGTCAACTGCTCCAATACTGAATATTCTGAGGAAAGAAAATACTTTCTCTCTGCAAAAGCACAACTCCGTGGCCAAGTTAGAGCTGCCGAAAGCACAGTCTGTACCAAAGATTGGCTAGCTCCCATTTTACATGGTTGTTGTAACAAATGGTGCAAACTGCCCTTTCTCTTTGCGTGGCGGTAAGCATTCATCTCGCAGGTACAGCTCGTCGCCATCAATGGATTAGCCGAAGAGTATGGCGAAGGCCAAAAGATTTAGCTGCGAGGGAGAGACGCTGACTTGCGCGTGGTAAGTTCCACCAGACCGTAAATTTGTTAGTCCTTCGCCCCTCGTTACAATGCCCGTATAGGGTATCATGAACTTTGCGAACAGCCGGAGGAAGAGTCTGGAAAGAATGCGATAGTAGACACGGAAAAGAGAGCGAGGGACATGGACTTTGGGTGAACGGGCTGTGACGTATCTAGTGGCAGGATTTGTCTTCATAAACTTCATCTCCCACTCTCTGAACCCGTTTCACTTATTTTCGTAGTTATCTGCCAACTTTGAAACGAGTTTACAAGGGGGTTTCTCTATTAATCGCGGAGAACTTTCCACGAAGCGTTGAGTCTGGAAACGTAAAATTAACATAAGACAATTAGAGAATTATTATTATTTATTATTAACTGCAAATGGGTTTATACCCGGTGGCAGTGGAGCTACAATAAGACACAACAAAACAGTGAGACACAACAAAACAACACACATCACACAAAATAACACACCACACTCAAAATAAAACAACTCATAAAATTATAAAACCATAAGGATACAAGTATTTAAACACAACAGATAACCTCAAGTAGATAACTTAAAAATTAATACCAACTAGACATAAGACACTAACAGTAATGAATTACATAGACTAGCTCTATCTAAGGGATCCAACAGAGTAGGTACCTCTCACCTGAAGACGGAGACAGAACCAACCTCCGAAACGTCGTGGGTTTTAAAGAACAGACAATGGAAAAGTCCTGACAATGAATAATTTTAAATATTTTCTCGGATTTTTCGGTGCACGTTTCAGCATTGAAGAGGAGAGTCATCTTTATTGAAATGTCGGAGGTCAGACCTGTACTGAGGAGTGTTTAAATTGTGGGCTGTAAACGAACCACACAGAACAAAATGCAGTGTATGCGAATGACACTTTCTAAACCTCTTCATATATCCTGTAATTTGCGGAAGAATAATTTTGATTCTCGATTAAATTTCTAGTTTTTTAGACTTGCTGTTCTTTTCATCACTCGTTTGTTTATATCTGATTTATACTCATTGATATGACGTTGCTATCTTGACATACTGCGCTATTGGTTTTTCAACCTTTGACGTTGTTTTATGTTTAGCAAAATCGAAAAGAATAAAGCAATTGGAGACGACTGAGTGACGTCGCATTCAGACTTATTACTGTGAAACATCATCATCAGTTTATAATTACTATCTTCTTAATTGCACTAACAAGAAAGCTGTTGTTCTAAAAATCATACAAATAAAATATATCTCTCCGCAGACGAAAGCAAGTAACTGCATTTGGAATAAAATAACAATAAAGCATAACGAGGATTTACTATCGTAGCCGCACAAAATCTAATACATATTTTATGCCATATTCAAAACTAACTTAATTGTATAGTCAGGCACAAAAGTTGTACATTGTCTGATAAACTTCAGTAATCCTATAGGTCTATCTGTAACGATAATCGGATAACATTACTCACCTCCCTTTAGTCAGCTGGGGGGATATTGGTGAGTTGTTACTGTAGTTATATGAGCGGCATGTATTGAATAAACAACAGTTGCATTGTGTGGTCCGAGAACAGTTAACTAGCCTTGTAAAGTCTGATCTATCCAGTCCAAGACAGCACTGTGACTGAATGACAGCTGATGAGACTTTCTAGACAAGGGATTCTACTTCTGCATGTCACGAGCGACAGAGGCCGGTTCACAACACAAATGCCAACACTGCAACCACGTAACCTTAAGCTCGGCGAAAGTTACTCAGAACGTATGAATACATTACATAATCACAGAGAAACAAACCAGATGAGTTCCTGAAACAAATTCATTTAATAATAGGCCTAATATAGCTGTAGATAAAATTATATTAAAACATATTAATTCAGCCCATTAATCTGTATATTGAAATCATACTGGGATACTGGGATCGACCCGTTCTTCAAGTGCCTGAGCACTGCGGGTCCCAACTTTTCGTTTGCTCGATCTATAGACATTCGGTAGGACTCCTTGGACGAGGGATCGGCCCGTCGCAAGGCCTCTACCTGTACACAGGACAGCACAACACAGAGAAACGCTGACAAACATCCATGGCTTGAGTCGGATTCGAACCCACGGTCCCAACGTCCAAGGCCCATGCCTCAGACCGAGCGGCCACTGTGACCCCATTAAAATCATACAATTCATAAAACCATGGTTTGTTATAAAGCAATGATCATAAAAGGTCGCACTTTATAAAACCATACTTCATGTAATACCACACTGAACTTTTAATTGCACATGAGTTGGTGTATTATCTAAACTGAGTTACTTAGCTTAATGTCCACTCGCCTAAGTTGAGGTTTCCGTTGTTGGTCTACGGTGAGCCTTGGTTGCGTTTCTATGCATGAATTGTGAACTTCAACGTTGCTTGGGTATTACTGTCACTTTTAAAAAATGTGCAGGCTTTATAATCATTCTGACCAACCAGTGTGGCCATCCACTGCATACTACATTTAACTTGTTTCTGTTTACTACCAGGTCAAATAAGACATTAGAGACGTGGGTTTCTGTTTATTTATGATGTTTAGCTTTTTTCTAGTTTTATAGATGTGGAATTTTTCTAAAATGTGAAACATTTTGTCTTTTGGGCTATTCTTATTACGTCCATGATATCCTCCACGGGGCCGTATTCGTGTCCGTGGTCGAGGATGTGTTGAGCGTATTTTGATTTTGTTAAATTGAATCCAATGTCGTTAACATGCTTTTTAAATCTGGCTTTAAATTCCCTTCCGGTTTGGCCAATACAGACCTGCTCGCAGCTACCGCATTTTAACTGATAGTGTATTTCAGTTCAGTGTCGTATTACATGAAATATGGTTTTATAAAATGTGACTGTTTTTATGCTCGGTGCTTAAAACAAACCATCGTTTTATGAATTGTATGATTTTAATAGACAGACTAATGAATTAATGTGTTTTCGCCACTGATGATGACCTCGTGAGGTCGAAACGCGTTTGGCACAAAGTGTTTTTGAAGTGAAAACACTTTTGTTTGTATGCATAATTTTATATTTCAGAGAATATATGAGATAATTTTGTATAGGAATTCCCGCTTCCTGAAGGGCAAAGGAACATTGGCTTGCTGTAATATTAAAAAAGTGTTAAAAACAAAATTCTTTTTCATCTATCAAGAATTTGAATGGAACTGACGATAGAAAAGATACGCTAACAAATAAAATATCTTAGGAATTAACAGAAAGAAGTTAACATTTCAAAATGTGGAGCTTAATAATTTATACACTTCAACAGAAATTATCATGGTGATCAAAATCAATCAGGATAAGATTAGCTGGGCATGTAACACGGACATATGATGAACATTAGGAAGTGCATATATCATTGTATTTGTAAACTCTGAACAGAAGATACTATTGGGAGTTCTAGACGCAGATGTGAGGAAATATTAAGCGTATCTTAAAATATTCGAATATGATTCGTGTAGCTCAGTTCAGGTGTCAGGGGCGGTGTTTTGTGAATACAATAGAACTTCAGGTTTTAAAAGACGACAAATTTCTTGACTAATTAAGCGACCGTGAGATATTAAGAGTTACAAGATCCGCATTGCATTCCAAGATTATATAACAACTGCCAGCTTATATGATAAACTACATGGGATTTGTTTTGAATTAGTTGCCACCTTTCCAAAAGCAAAATAAACATTTACGTAAGCAAATAATTTTTGTGTTCGGTGGTGTGAACCGAGCTTTGTTCTGCCACATAATTGCACCAAAAGGAAGATGATATTATTGAAACGATTTAGAAATCAAACTGATGAATGTTTCGATAACGTTGTAGTTAAATGGGCCTTCCGTTTTAACTGATACCGTATTGGTAGAATACCAGTGGCCTACACCATTATAAATGCCTGTTAAGTTGATGATGTGCCGTATATGGCGTCTTCAATTGAAATCCTGTGCATTTTAAATTGCCCCTGTTGCGGGACGATCCTTTCTGAAAAGAAGTCAGAGCAGAAGATTGACATTTGATTCTCGTCCGACATGACTGCTTGGAGCTGTGTTGAATCCGATCCGACCACGTCAGATACACCAAACGCCCAAGGCATTTGTGGCCCATTTAATGGATGTAGAAGAAAGGCTTTGTTTTACTGGGTCGTGGTTACAGTAGTGGACTCACGTAGTACCTACCTGAAGTGGGTGTGAAATTAACGGGTAATATAAATGATTACTGTAATGCTGGACCTCAGCAATCAGAGTGAAAGCCACCTAAACATTAGTCAGAGAGACTCGAATATATAAGTATATAAGTAGAATAAATACAATAGTTTTTTTCAGTTTGCCGTTAATCAATAGATCTACATATAAATTAATACACACACACACACACACACACACACACACACACACACACACACACACACACATATATATATATATATATATATATATATATTGGTTTATTGGTTTATTTTACGATCGCCCTGATGACGGAGGCAGTATGACCTCTGAAACGTTGGTAAACATCGACCAGACTACACAGCGCAACAACCCAGAAGATAGAAATCTTCATACTCATCGCCCTGATGACGGAGGCAGTATGACCTCTGAAACGTTTGTAAACATCGACCAGACTACACAGCGCAACAAACCAGAAGACAGAAATCTTTATACTCACCGCTGTGAAAACCGCAAATCTTACATACCTAAATTATGTTGCCGGAGTCCGGGCCGAATTCTTATCTCGGGAACTGTCGAAGGAGAAACTCTAAAGCTAATCGCTTAATCCCGACTTTCAGCGAGTGCGTGCGTGTATTCGTTCGAACACGTGTGCCGAAACGCAGACACGCTGGCTGCCCGCGAGGGGGCCAGAGGGTGGCTTGGTTTGCTGCGCCCCTTCGGGTGTGCGTGCATGAAGTTTGTGACTAGAAGGTGCACTTAAACTTTTCAACGTGTAAGAAATTTCATGGAAATTTTTAGACGGCGTCTATTGATGAAGGAATTGTTTAGGGCAATTCAATCTTTGGATTTCCCTTTAGCAAATCCAAATTTCTATTGTACATTCTGCAGACATAATTTTGAGACAAATTTTACATATTTACGGTCACCACATAAATTTCTAAATACTTTGATTCGCTGTAGCAGATTTGTTTTAATTTTGCTCAATTATTTTAAATATAGGACATATTGTAGCTTTATCCAGGTGCGTTATCATTGGCAATTAAACTCGTAGAGATCGATTAAAGATCGCCGTCTACATTACGTAATTTATGGACACTTTTGAAGTAAATCTTTCTGTTTTCGTTGGACTAAATGTAGAACTTCATAAATTGTACTCCTCATATAATATTATTTGGATAATTAAATCAAGGAGGATCATAGTGGTGTTGCAAGTAGAATGCAAGGCAAAGTGCCTAAAGATTTTAGTCGGGAAATCTAAAAGACCTAGGCGTAAATGTGAGGATAGTATTCAGATGGATCTTAAAATATACGGTATTAAATTGTGAGCTGGATGTATCATGTTCAGAATACGAACGTGTGGTGAGTTCAAAATGGTAATGAGGTTTGGTTTCCATAAAAGCCGCGACATTTCTTCACTAGTTGAACAACAATTAGTCTGTCTTCTCAAAAATGATTCTACTCCATGGGGTTACTTGGTTGTTTAATTACGAGTAAGACATGCAGACATTTCAAATAATTTTTCTTTCTACTGGCACTAGAGACGGTTCCTCCTTGGTATGCCAGAAGTTCATTACTTCACAAAACGCGTTCCTTCTTGTTAGTTTTCCAAAAGAAGTGTACACTGTAATATTCTGCTCAACAAAAGAGGTTGCTTTGCTGTCCTGGTTAGAAACGTGACATGACGGACATTTTGATATGAATGAGCCTGTGATAGACAGCTGATTGGGAATAACAAGTCCACGTATATTGTTAACGTTCTTTTAGTTGAGCCCATATTCGAGAGCTTGTGTTTCAGCCTTCAAGTCTGCTCGTATAATTTTCAATACACTCGACAGCGCAGCATTCAAATTAAGTGAACGGAAAAATATTTTTTCCTCCCCTTAGTGAATACACATTATATTTCTCTGGACTGTATTCTGTTTAGCGACAATAGTAGGACACACAAGCTTGTCTAATGGGTTGATGAATCAAGTCTTGGACTCTAAGATTACAAAATTGGTTCTGTACTTTTCTATTATTTTTTATTATTATTACTGTACTTTATTATTATTCCTTTTCTTGCGTTCTCACATATTGCTCTTAGCATACTGTTCTACCACCGTCACTGACTTTCACGAAGAAAATGAACATATCATATACCTACCCAAGGCGAACAGGTCAATAAGTGTATGGTAGTCTGGGAAACTGATACAAAAAAGAGAGTACATTCCAAGTGTTTGCAGGTAATTTCATTTAAAATTAAGGCGTGTTTAGAATCGTGTTGCTAAGATGAATTTGTATGGCGAGATTTGAGATTCTCAAGACCGACAAGAATGAAGATGACTGTCTTCTGAGATAGTATAATTTGAGGTTCTCGTGGCGTAGAGTATGAAGATGGCTGCCTTCTACGTTGAAGATATCAGATTTACAATCAGTAAATGGGAGAAACAGCTACTGAATGGGCAAAATGTGATATCAGCAGCTACAAATAGTTTAAACTAAAATATTTATGTGTTTTTCAATTTTCCCTATTCTTTTTGATTGTTTAATATTACATTTTATACTGGTCTAAAAGTGTAAAGTCTTTCCTCAGAAGAAGGTAAAGAGAACAAGAGAGGGCTCGAGATCATACTTTATCCAACACCCTTTTTTAACTCGGCCCTAGTTAATGTGATATAGAGATTATATTGAGGTGTCTCGAAAGTCTGTGGGAAGAATCGATGCTGGACTTTTCCAGTTTTTACGTTACAGACGTACGTCAAGCCAAATGAGTTTGGATATTAATTCATAATTAATGGAGACCTGAAATTCTTTTAACCATGTTAATGCACCCAATAGTTAGGTTAAAATTGACGGATATCAATTTCCACCAGGTGTTGCTCATACCTTAAGTTGTGCCTCGCCACCCTATCGGTAGTAATACCAGAGTGGTGGCTTCAGTTTCGGGTTCTGTAAAGAGATACACAATGAGGGTTTGTGGATTGTACTGTTGAATTTACGTCCTTTTGTGGTACCTTCCAAGCTAATCAGACGTTAGGTAAAGACACAACAGATGGTCCACTCAAGCAAGGCAGGTGGTTGTTACCAGAAACCATGGTGGCTTCTGTCATTGTAATCATCAGTACTAGATATCGCTACCATAATTACATTGTTTGTACTTTGAACAAATTATAATCTTACAGGAGAATTTGTATGGCAAACCTATCTTTTCCGCACATGAGTGTTTTGAAACAGCTGTCAAAGTTCGATTATTCGTTTCATCATGATGTGTCTTCTTTATATTTGCTACACTGACAGATTGTGTATCTAGGGCTAGCACGAAAGAAGTAATTTTGTCAGCTTTAATGACTTAATATCTGTGACAGTGTATGACAATTGTTTTACTTTGTTCAAGTTATTATCCTGGAAAATGACTAATACAGATCTTGGCTGTATGACTTTTGACGATACTTGCAATTATTTTCAGTAGTTTCCGATTTTGTATATTGTGATGTTCAAGCTCCTTGAAAGCAACGTTTCAACTTGTTCTCCTAAGACAGGTTAGAAACAGAATTAATTATAATTTTGTTTCCTATAGAAAACTATAATTAAATTAAAGTAATATAACTCATTTAATAAATCTGGTGTTAGAAACCTCAACAGCTTTTGCACATTATTTAAAATAATTTAACCCAATATAGAATTGATTTTAGTAAGTCTAATTAAGTAGGCCTACTGCTATTTTGTCACTGTTTCAGTTCTTCAAGAAAGATTTGTCAGACTGCCTGCCATCATTCAGTTTGTATCTATTTTTTTATATGGCCCGTACGTGTCTCTACTGGCTTAAAAGTCCGTTTAAGTGCATCACGATTATGTCGACGTTTCCAATTATGTGAGGTATTTGACTTAAACATTTTGGGAGATATTTTTACCCCGTCTTCAGGCGACTTGTTATAAAATAGATCAGCGTTTATCAACATATGGTACGCGTACCACTGGTGGTACGTGAGCCAATGTCGAGTGGTATGCGAACTAAGTAAGAAAATCAAAAGATAATATTAACATAAATAAGTTTTCCCTGATCTCACTTGGTTAGTGGTATATTTGAAGTGTTAAATTATAATTAGTGATACGCCAGCGAAAAAGGGTGAGAACCCCTGATATAGACGACCAACGTTTTTATTTTAATTTCGGGAAACACAGTCACGATCCAAATCTATAACTGTTGCTCCCTTGTTTTGATTATGATGTGTTTTCCCGAAATTCCACTGCAGATGCTGAGGAAGACACAAAAATACCAAAATATAAAAATATGAAGATAACAGACTTCTGGGATGTTGCACCGCGTAATCTGGTAGAAATTGGCCATAATTTTGAAGATTCTTACAGCCTCCATCATCATGGTGATATCAGCGTCTGTCAGTTTTTACCAGACTACACGGAGGAACATCCCAGAAGACGGTAAACTTTATAGTCGCTCCCGTCAGAGCCTGAAATTGAAGTGTTAGAATAGTCTTTCTGCATATCCGGATTTAAGCCAAGAAAATTACGTACATGAAGCTGCAACCCTCTGTCATTCTTCCAGCTGTACGAAGCAATACTTTTGTAACAAGAAAGAACTCAACATATGGACCAAGATTGTATTGTTGCCAAATGGTGTCTGAGGATTAATTAGGCCCAATGCTGTAACATTACAAGACGGTAGAGGCAGATTGCTGTCACAGATAGATACGGATTTCTGCAAAGACTTTCCATTATTCCGTGTGTTGAATGTAGAAAGTTTAAACACCTGCTTGTCGGTATGAGGCAGACGAACAGTTGAATGATTACTGTTTTCTTCTTATATGTAGGTCTATGGTTGCATCACAAAATTAATCATGAGCACGTGAAGAATTTTCTGTAACTGCAACATAGTTTCGTACTAAAAATCTGAAGACGTGATACTCTTTCACTTTCCTGTTGCAAAAGACTGTTTTGTAGAACGCAGTAGGAATGCGAGGAGAACAAAATTGGACTTCCTGTCAGGATGTCAGTGGCGTAGCTTATAAACAGCAGTGCCAATCGGCTGTGAATTTATGTTACAAATAATAATAATAATAATAATAAAAACTTAAAGTCACGGTTGATTGGTTAGAACTATGATTCGTATCTGGAAAATTCCATGTTAAATTCTTGACCCGGAAGTTTCTTTCATGGTTTAACTCAGTTCCCCCCAGGCGAATTCTAGAAACCACTGCCGGTTCTTTTCGTATACTTTCCACTTCATCATTCAGATGATGCTTAGGCCTGGAACTTTTGTAGATGAAATGGCGCCTTATGTATTGTAAGACACAAACGTCTTGCTTCAGTTGCAGGCTGTCGGCCTTTTTCCTGCTTTATATTCCTGAGGCATGATGCTTATTTGTAGGGTAAGCCACGCAATGTTAACAGCTATGTAGTGTGGGTCTAATTGACTCCGTAGTGTGTGGGAAAATGTTTTGTGCCTATTTTAAATGTAATACTGTAGGTTCTGTTCCTGGTTAGGTTTGTCAAAGGTAAATTCGTATATGCAATAAACGGACTCTTTACTCCATCTCTCCACTCAAACGCTTTTTGTACCGACAAACTTTTCCATTGTGTGCAGTTTGCTGACGCCACATGTGGATTCATGGATCTATACACCTAAACTTGTTACTCTCAGTTTACTGTTGCAAGAATTAAAGATCTGCGATTTACGAGTAAAGGTAATCTTGAAATAGGTTGTCATTGCATGAATATTATTGATTACATTAGTGAAGGTAACATATAAGCTGCAGAAATAGGAAAGACTTAAATCCCAGGATTTATATTCGCGAACGATTTAGCAATTAAAGATGTCTGTCTTCTGGGTTGCAGTGGTACACCCGAGACATAAGACAGCTGTCTTCGAACTCACCTCATCCTCAAATCCTATTTACCAATTAATTCATTTACGGTTAATAGGTTACATAAAGTGATAGCCAGGCAGTAAAATACTGCAGAGACTGGAATTTAAAATGCAATTTGAAAAATACCAAAATATTAGTTTGCAAAGAGCGAGGTAGATTGAAAAAAACGAGAGGGTTTATTAACGACCAATTTACAGAAATAATTAATACAATTTGTTATTAGGAGTTATCTTCGAAAACACAGAAGGCTAGAACAAGCATAATTCTAGACAAATGACAAAAGGAAATCAGTATTTAGTAGCTATTGAGAAGCGTTTAACAAGAACAAGTGAAAGTTTTTGAAAAATCTACATGGGATTTTGTAGGAGTCCAGACTGATGAATGGAGCAGAGATATTGGTATTAGAAAAAGGGGGGAAGGATATTGATACCGTTCACGGCAGATTTGATACAAAAAAAAAATAAAGAAAAGAAAACGTATAGAGGATTATCAGATATGCAGCGAATGGTGCTACTCAACTTGAGTTAGAAGAGACAGTAGGAGGTATAAGGTGTGGTGTATGATCGTAAAATACTGGCTAAGAATATTACAGACAATATAATATAAATAAATAGGCTTGCAACTTATTTGGCAAGACCGAAAGGGAAACAATGTAAGTAAATGTAAAGTAGGATATGTGAAATATTTAAAGAAAGATTTATTAAAGTAGAAGAGACAGAATACACAAGAAACAACACATGGCCGACACCTAAATTTTAGAGGGAAGAGAAGGCTGGCCCATCTGACTGCTGAAAGATTAATGGTGGTCAGGTGTCAAGCTTTTGCAGTATTTCTGTTATTGCCCAAGCAGAGTCTCGCCCTATTTAGCTTAAAATATAACACAAGGAGATGCTTAATATTTGATTGCATTGACCTTAATTCTGAGTTCACATTAAAAATATAAATTTCCAAATTCATCAAATATCAGGGACTAAGAAACAAAAGTAATTAATTAATAAATTCCTGCCTCTATCATCATGGAGGCAACAAGGATCTCCGAAACGTCGGTAAACTTCTACCAGAATACACAGCGAAACAACCCAGGAGACAGCCGCATCAAAACCCTAATGATGAGGACAGAGATGTTCCTGAAACGTCGGTTTCGTCTTTTAACCATCTGACGCGGCTGATCGTCCGAGAGGATATTATTGAGTTACCTTTCCGCGAAATCTTAAAATCATATATCAGTCATCTTCTGACTCAACGTCGTGAAAACCTCAAATCCTATTCGTTTTTGTATACTTTACTAAATATCTTCGAAACTAATTTTCC